>NC_090734.1:83720488-83735488 GCF_036898095.1 Palaemon carinicauda
AGGAAGTTTATTTAACTTTTTCAGTAGGAAGATTAGATGCGGATGTCGCCAGTAGACAGTTTAATGAAGTTCTCCCAAAACTATCAGAGTTTTTCTTGTATAATGAACAAGAGACAAAGGAGAGACTTGCAGCCTCCCTATCTCTACACAACTACTTAGAGTTTTGTTCATCCCATCAAAGTACCCCAGACATGCTCATGGTCTTAGCCAAAATGCATATGGCTACCTTAGTGAAAGACCTTTACGCCTTTATGAAGGCTAGGAGAGCATGTAGGGAGTTTGTGTTCGCGGCTGCAACACTGAAACATGAGACAAGGAAGCTGATATCTTCCAACATCTGGGGTAAAGACCTCTTCCCAGATGAGGTAGTTAGGGAAGTAATTAAGAATGCCACCACGGAGAACGTAGGTCTTCTCCAAAAGTGGGGCATCCTTTCAAAGAGAAAGTCTTCCATGGTTGTGGGACCCCAACCTAAAATGAAGACGGGAAAGTCCGGAAATATACTCCGGGCTGTTCAACAACATCCCATGGCTGCAATGACCGAGATGCCACAGGCAGGTGGTAAAAAATTTAATCCTACTGATCAATCGAAGCATAGAAATGCTTCTGGTAGGAGGGAGGTTCTTTCAGGATCGTTGGACCTTCGATCCTTGGGTCCAAGGCCTAATCATGATGGGACTACGATGGGAAGTAGATATGTCTCCACCATCATTTCCTTAACTCCTCCTACAATACAAAACCCTCCTGGAGGAGTATACCTAAGAGCTCTAGAGCATATAGGTGGAAAGGAAACTATAGTCCATCGTATTCTAGGGAAGGCTGTTTGGTGTTCACGAGGACTCAGGAAATCTCAGAGTCATTCTGGACTTGTAGCCACTTAACAAGTTCAAATAAAATAGCGAGTTCAGAATGTTAATCTTTCTGAACATTTGGACCCTTTGTCAAAAAAGGGTGTTTGTAGTCTTGTCAGACCTGAAAGATGTCCCTTGGCAACTTCCAGCCAATCACCCCCATCCCCTCCTATCTAGAATTCAAGTTACAGAAGGTAACATACTGTATATCCTAGGAAAGATATGTGTCGGACTACACACAGTCCTAAATGTTTTCATAGTATTGGTAGACTTAGTCATGCAATAACCAAGTCTAGAAATGGTTCAGGCAACAATGTACCTGGACGAGAAGTTGGGGTGGGCAGCACCAGAAGTGGCTGGTCTATGTACATCCAGGGAGATGAACCGGTTCCTAGAACATCATGGATGCAAGACAAGCCTCAAGAAGTATCAATTTCCTCCAGCTCAAAGGTTTCGATGGCTGTAAAATCATTGAAGTCTGTAGTCACACCAAATCTCCTTTTCCATAGTAATATAAAAGGAGATTGTAAGGTCGGTCAAGAGACTCGGGTAACCAGTCAGATTCCCAAGATGATAACAGGGAGGAGTCCTGAGCTCTCTCCAGTTCGCAGTAGTGACAGACCCAATGCTAAGAGCACAGCTGAAAGATGCGTCAAGAGTCTGGAGAGGATACGCATCAAATGCTTGAAGATATCTAAAAAGACCAATATAGGTCCTTCTTTAATCGCTTCTCTAAAAAAGGTTAATTTCCGAAAGTCCCAAGACCATGTTGGTCCTGTCATGAGTGAGGAAGCTTTCTCCACGCTGATCACACTTCCTTTGACTGATCTGGGACACCGAAGCGATAATGAGACGTCGCAATTGACAATGCTAGAAAATGTCTCATACGGTATAGGTGACGTTAACCATCCCTTACCTAAAGGGATGGCACCGGTCAGCAGTTCATATACAACCGATCCACAATGTGACAGTGGAGGCTCTATTTTGGCTCAAACCGATAGAGTTGGAATGGTCCGCGGACGCAGACCTATTCCCTCCTAGATGGGATTAAGTCCCAGAACTGCAAATCGACCTCTTCATCACGAGCGTCTTCAAGAAACTACCTCGAGATGTAGCCCCATATGAGGACCCTCTAGTGGAATTAACACACATCATGTCTCTGGTATAGAAGGGATAGACTCAGATATCCTGATTCATCCCATCCAATTGCCTGCTGAAGCTCCTCAACATGCTGAGATCCTTCCAAAAGGGGAGTAGCTCTACTGGCTCCCAAGTAGCCCAAGAGCAATCTGTCCTCTTTAGTGAAGGAACTGAAGCTGAGGCTGGCCCTAGTTCTGAACCCAGTACTATATCAGAGGGTTCAGAAGCTGATTGCCTTCAATTTATCACGGAGAACCCGAACCCTTCATTTCATGATTTCCTTGCCCTAGTGGTTAGGAAAAGATTTGGGATCTCAGAAGGCAATATAGAATTCTTAGATGAATATAAAGCTAAGTCAACGAGAAGACAATATGAGTCTTCTTGGAAAAAGTAGGTTGCTTTTGTTAAAGCAAAAGGACCGAAAGAAATTTCAATGAACTTCTGTCTGTCTTTCTTTGTCGACCTTTATAATCAAGGCCTGGCGGCTAACAAATTAACTACGTGCAAAGCAGCCTTGACTAGACCTCTTCTATATGCCTTTCAAGTAGGTCTATCGAATGAAATCTTTAATAAGATTCCGAAGGCATGTGCAAGGCTTAGGCCTGCACCACCACCAAAGCCCATTTCATGGTCTTTGGATAAGGTCCTACATTATGCCTCATCTATGAACAATGAAGATTGTTCCCTTAAGCATCTAACTTAAAAAGTTATTTTTCTTTTCGCTATAGCCTCAGGGGCTAGAGTTAGTGAAATAGTGGCCCTATCTAGAGACGAGGGCCACATTCAGTTCACAGAAGCGGGAGAAGTGAACCTCTTTCCTGATCCAACCTTTCTCGCTAAGAACGAGCTACCCACTAAGAGGTGGGGTCCCTGGAGAATCTGCCCTCTGAAGGAAGATGTCTCTATGTCCTGTAGAGTGTCTAAAGGTCTATCTTCGTAGAACTTCAGACTTCAGGGGAGGACAGCTCTTTAACGGAGAAACCTCTGGATCAAACTTATCCCTAAAACAACTGAGGACGAAGCTCAACTACTTTATTCGTAGAGCAGATCCTGACAGTACTCCCGCAGGCCATGATCCGAGAAAAATTGCTTCATCACTGAACTTCTTTCAGTATATGGACTTTGAGCATCTTCGTTCATTCACCTGATGGAAATCATCCAGAGTGTTTTACAAACACTATGTGAAACAGGTCCATGAATTAAAGCACTATGTAGTGGCAGCAGGTAGCGTATTAAAACCTGCCCACTAATTACTGCCATAGACAGTTAATTATTTGGGACCTCGAACGTCCTCGCTCATCTTCTGGATGGGAATCATCCAGAGTGTTCTACAAACACTATGCTAAGCAGGTTCATGGACTGAAGCATCATGTGGTGGCGGCGGGTAGAATTTTTAAATCTGCCGTCTACGTCTGCGCTGAACAGCTAATTGACTGAGACTGTCAATTAAAGGGAGAAGGGGTCATCACTTTTGGTGTGCCTCCTTTTTATGAGTGTTACCATGGTGACACTATCTCTGTTCAAGATCCCAGGTGTGGAATTATACATATAGCACTAGTGCCTTTTCTACTGTCTAGAATGACTCTTCCTTGTAGGGGGCAGGAAGCACTAACATTGCTTATGATTAGTGATGATGACGGATAACGGTAACGTCATTTGTCTCAATTGGTCCAAATGACCATAGAAATGTTGACCCAAAGTTAAAGCACTGATGAAAATTCACAGATACATTAATGCTCTGGTACGCTTCCATCAGGACGACATGGCTTGATCCAAAAAACAGATTTTGAGCGAAGCGAAAAATAAATTTTTTGGTGAGAAGGCCATGTCGTCCTAATGGACCCATCCTTCTTTTCTAAAAAGAAAAGATCTTCACAGTATCCCTCCCGAAGTACTGTATCTGTTGCACCATGCTCAATGCAGCAAGGTATGTTCGCCATATTGGATATGGCGCTGTTGTGAGACTCAGTAGTATGAGAACTAGGGTAACCTTGATACGGCTCCCCTTCTATTCTGCCACACCACCCTCGAAGTGTTAACGCTATTAGGGGTGCAGATTGCTATGTGACGTGTCAAGAATACGTCCTCTGATATTATGTGATATCTTTGAGAAAAATTCAAGGATATTCGCGCCAGGAGTTAGAATTCTAGATACCTAAAGGTAAAATTCTCTGGGAATATCACTGTAGTACATATATCCCTTAGGAAGCTACTTATAGGAACTTCCATCTGGAGGACATGGCCATTTCACATAAAAATATCCGTTATACATATATATATATATATATATATATATATATATATATATATATATATATATATATATATATATATATATATATATATAAACTCAGCTTCGAGCTTTTGCTCAGAGAGTTTATGTCTCAACTGAAAAGGAGTACAATTTAACCATAAAAGAAACACTTTCTGGTACAACTCAGGAACATAAATGGTGGTCTACCCTTAAATCTGCACTCTTTGGTGTAGATACAACAGTTCCTCCTTTACTTAAACCAGAAGGCTCAGTCACTCACTGTCCAAAGGAAAAGGCAACCCTTTTGGCTGATGTTTTTGACAGTAAACAGAGTAATGAAAAACTTGAACTTCCTCATTCCTGTTTTCCTGAGGCTAAACTAACTAGTTTAGCTTTTCGATCTCGTGAGATTAAAGCTCTGTTGATGGACCTTGATGCTTATGGAGGTGTAGACCCAAATGGTATTTTTCCTTTGTTTTTTATAAAGACAGCAGATTTCTTAGCTCCAAAGTTATCTGTTATTTTGCCTAAGTTAGCAAGAAGAGGAGCTTTTAGCACTAGTTGGAGAATTGGTAATGTTACTCCTCTATGTAAATGTGTTTGTGGTAGCTCAAGTCCCACTGATTACCGCCCAATTTCCATAACTCCCATATTATCTAAAGTTTTTGAACGTCTCCTGGCAAAACGTCTTAATAGGTTTGCTGAAGGTAATCATCTACTCCCTAGTTTGCAATTTGGTTTTCGTAAAGGCCTTGGAGCATGTGATGCCCTTCTTACAATCTCCAATGCTGTACAGAAATCCCTTGATTGTGGTCGGGAAGTTCGTATGATTGGCCTTGATTTTAGTGCTGCCTTTGACCGTGTTAATCATGAGGCCCTTGTTTTCAAACTGAAACAGTTGGGAGTGGGTGGGTTGTTTCTTAGCATTATTATTGATTTTTTAAGTAATAGATCTCAAAGAGTTGTTGTTGATGGGCACCATAGTGATTATAGGAATGTGATATCCGGTGTTCCACAGGGTAGTGTTCTTGGCCCATTACTTTTCATACTATATACACATGACATGTGGTTTGGCCTAGAAAACAAGCTTGTTGCATATGCAGATGATGCAACTCTCTTTGCATCAATTCCATCCCCTGAATGTATATCTGGGGTTGGTGAATCCCTTAATAGAGATTTAGCTAGAATTAGTGCATGGTGCAAATTATGGGGTATGAAGTTGAATCCTAACAAAACTCAAAGTATGATTGTAAGTAGGTCAAGGACGGTGGCTCCTCAACATCCGGATCTCAGTATTGATAATGTTTCTTTAAATATGTATGACTCTTTCAAAATTTTAGGTGTGATTCTCGACAGTAAATTTACTTTTGAGAAACATATAAGGTCTCTGTCTTCTTCAATTGCACAAAAAATAGGCTTATTGAGAAAGTCTTTCAAGATTTTCGGTGATCAATCTATTCTGAAGAAGTGTTTTAATTCTTTCATTCTACCTTGTTTTGAGTATTGTTCTCCTGTTTGGTCTTCAGCTGCTGATTCTCATCTTAATTTGTTGGACAGAAACTTACGGTCTATTAAATTTCTTATTCCTGATCTAGATATTAATCTCTGGCACCGTCGTTCAATTAGTTCATTATGCATGTTGCATAAGATTTTTCATAACTCTGACCATCCTTTACATTCAGATCTCCCTGGACAATTCTATCCTGTTCGTAATACTAGGCAGGCAGTTAATTCTAATAGCCAGGCCTTCTCCATCACGAGACTCAATACTACGCAGTACTCTAGAAGTTTTATTCCAGCTGTTACCAAGTTGTGGAATGATCTTCCTAATCGGGTGGTTGAATCAGTAGAACTTCAAAAGTTCAAAGTTGGAGCAAATGCTTTTTTGTTGACCAGGCGGACATGAGTCTTTTTATAGTTTATTTATGACATATTTGTTTTTGATGCTGTTAATAGTTTATATATGACATGTCTGTTTTGACGTTACTGTTTTTAGAATGATTTATTGTTAATTTGTTCTCTTCATTTATTTATTTCCTTATTTCCTTTCCTCACTGGGCTATTTTTCCCTGTTGGAGCCCCTGGGCTTATAGCATCTTGCTTTTCCAACTAGGGTTGTAGCTTGGATAGTAATAATAATAATAATAATAATATATATATATATATATATATATATATATATATATATATATATATATATATATATATATATATATATATATATATATATATATATATATATATACTTTCCATGTATAGGGAAGTGTTTTGAGCCTATTCGTAATAAAGATTATGTTATATCAGCAAAATGCTGGCATGATGAAACTGTTATCTGGGAAACTACAAGTAAATCTTATAATACGCATGTTGAAAGAACTTACCTTTGTTTACATCATAGATTAAGCCGCTCTTCAATCCTTTATATATATATAAACATATGAATATACGCGCACACACACACACACATATATATATATATATATATATATATATATATATATATATATATATATATACATATATATATATATATATATATATATATATATATATATATATATATATATATATATATATATATGTATATATATATATATATATATATATATATATATATATATATATATATATATATATGTATATATATATATATATATATATATATATATATATATATATATATATATATATATATATATATATATATATATATATATATATATGTATATATATATATATATATATACATATATATATATGTATATATATATATATATATATATATATATATATATATATATATATATATATATATATATATATATGTATGTGTGTGTGTGTGTATGGGGTATTTTAAGAGATTGCCAAATAAACTTCATACAATAAAAAGGATAATATAACAAAGAGAACTGTGTTTTTATATAAACAACTGGGGTTTAAGCCAGGCTCTGAATTACCAAAGAAAAGAACGAGAAATTACTAAGTTTTCGTAAAGGCCTTGGAGCATGTGATGCCCTTCTTACAATATCCAATGCTGTACAGAAATCCCTTGATTGTGGTCAGGAAGTTCGTATGATTGGCCTTAATTTTAGTGCTGCCTTTGACCGTGTTAATCATGAGGCCCTTGTTTTCAAATTGAAACAGTTGGGAGTGGGTGGGTCGTTTCTTAGCATTATTATTGATTTTTTAAGGAATAGATCTCAAAGAGTTGTTGTTGATGGGCACCATAGTGATTATAGGAATGTGATATCCGGTGTTCCACAGGGTAGTGTTCTTGGCCCATTACTTTTCATACTATATACACATGACATGTGGTTTGGCCTAGAAAACAAACTTGTTGCATTTGCAGATGATGCTACTCTCTTTGCATCAATTCCATCCCCTGAATGTAGATCTGTGGTTGGTGAATCCCTTAATAGAGATTTAGCTATAATTAGTGCATGGTGCAAATTATGGGGTATGAAGTTGAATCCTAACAAAACTCAAAGTATGATTGTAAGTAGGTCAAGGACGGTGGCTCCTCAACATCCGGATCTCAGTATTGATAATGTTTCTTTAAATTTGTATGACTCTTTCAAAATTTTAGGTGTGATTCTCGACAGCAAATTTACTTTTGAGAAACATATAAGGTCTCTGTCTTCTTCAATTGCACAAAAAATTGGCTTATTGAGAAAGTCTTTCAAGATTTTCGGTGATCAATCTATTCTGAAGAAATGTTTTAATTCTTTCATTCTACCTTGTTTTGAGTATTGTTCTCCTGTCTGGTCTTCAGCTGCTGATTCTCATCTTAATTTGTTGGACAGAAACTTACGGTCTATTAAATTTATTATTCCTGATCTAGATATTAATCTCTGGCACCGTCGTTCAATTAGTTGATTATGCATGTTGCATAAAATTTTTCATAACTCTGACCATCCTTTACATTCAGATCTCCCTGGACAATTCTATCCTGTTCGTAATACTAGGCAGGCAGTTAATTCTAATAGCCCGGCCTTCTCCATCATGCGGCTCAATACTACGCAGTACTCTAGAAGTTTTATTCCAGCTGTTACCAAGTTGTGGAATGATCTTCCTAATCGGGTAGTTGAATCAGTAGAACTTCGAAAGTTCAAAGTTGGAGCAAATGCTTTTTTGTTGACCAGGCGGACATGAGTCTTTTTATAGTTTATTTATGACATATTTGTTTTTGATGTTGTTTATAGTTTATATGTGACATGTCTGTTTTGACGTTGTTGCTGTTTTTTGGAATGATTTATTGTTAATTTGTTCTCTTCATTTATTTATTTCCTTATTTCCTTCCCTCACTGGGCTATTTTTCCCTGTTGGAGCCCCTGGGCTTATAGCATCTTGCTTTTCCAACTAGGATTGTAGGTTGGATAGTAATAATAATAACAATAATAATAATAATAATAATAATAATAATAATAATAATAATATAAATTCTCGAGATAGTGTCACCGAGACATGGTCTAATGAAATTAACTATGATATCGACAAGTGGAAGCAATAAACAGAAAACAGGATTGTGAACTGTCGTATGAGATAGGCTAGAGAAATCTCCGAGCGACTTTTCCTATAAGTGTTTGTTCCCATATGTTAGGTTTACTTGGATTTTATTTTCTTAATCAGAATACCGTGTTCAGATTTTGCTTATGACTCTGATAATGCATCTCGAAATATCAATGACAGTTGGGGAACTACTCTTGGAATAAACCAATGATTAATAGGTCATCAGAGTGATAAATTATTTCTCTCTCTCTCTCTCTCTCTCTCTCTCTCTCTCTCTCTCTCTCTCTGTTACTTGGAGGTGAGTCTCTGAAATGTTCTAGCCTCTGTGAACGTTCATCATATTCTTATTTTCTTTTAATTTATTCCTTAACATTCAAAGATATATTCTTAATCCTCATATATAAATGAAACATATATGGATAAAAGGCTAGTCTTTAGGGAACTCTTCCCGAATGTTTAGGTAACGTTTTGTTATTTTTCTATTAATTATCCACCTATTTTTACTTTTGTAGAATTGTTGATTTTCAGTTTTAAATCCTGTCTTAGATGCGATATAAAATAATTTATTCTCCACTTAGGCATTTTCTCCCTTGGTGTAATAAAAAAGAACTTTAGATATAGACAACTTTATATATGATAATTTCAATTGAAATTTATATCTGGCTATTGGTGCAGACAAGTCGTTCATATCCTATGGATGTATAAATATTCAAATTAAT
Organism: Palaemon carinicauda; assembly: GCF_036898095.1. Taxonomy (NCBI): domain Eukaryota; kingdom Metazoa; phylum Arthropoda; class Malacostraca; order Decapoda; family Palaemonidae; genus Palaemon; species Palaemon carinicauda. Next base: position 83,729,962 of record NC_090734.1, read on the forward strand.
AATTAATGATCCAAACGTCTCCTTCAAGACTGTGATTCGTGTAATGCATACAACCTGAAATTTTTAACAAAAGTTATTGGTTTTCTTTTAAGATTTGACAAGTGAGAAACAGACTTAACCTTTTTCATTTGTATATGACTATGAAATAGCCTTATTAAAATAGAAATCACTACTCTGAAAATTATGAAAGAAAAAAAATAGATAAAACTAGATTATTCATTTAACACTTTATGGTGTAAAAAAAAAAAAAAAAAAAAGATAAGAAAAAAATACGTACAACTTTAGGACTGATGTTTCTATTTTTTTTTTTCTTTTTTTTTTGTATTTCAGGACTTCGTATATTGCTAACTGTAACATTTATATTTTAATATATACGAAAGGAACTTAGATATGATATTCGTCAGTATCATAAGACCCTAGATTGGCCTAGAATATATAAAAATCACTGTACCTTTATTCAAAATATTTGTGGTACTGACACAAAAGCATTGAAATCGATTTTCTTTATTAAAAACTTACATAAAATATTATAGCCAAAAAAAATTACTTGCATTATATATAAAGGATTATTTGGAAGCCTATCTCTTCCATACATGAAGGATCATTATTTTAGCAGACATACCCGGAACCATAAAAACGATCCAAAGTACGAAAGCCGACCAGGACGGCTATTCAGTTTTGATTATCAAGTGCAGAATGCTATTATTTTGGGCTCTTTTCTCCCTGAACGATCAAAGTTTTGTAATTGGGGCAAAGAACAGTGCGCCCGAGCGTCTCTCAGCTGTGATGTTGCATTTAATTATTCCGATATTACAAAATCAGTCTTTGCTTTAACCTAGTCGTAATGGGATAACCAGTAATTATTAAATGCTAAACTATACGTCCATTCGTTGTTTACTCAACCAGTATATATATATATATATATATATATATATATATATATATATATATATATATATATATATATATATATGTATATATATAAATATATATTTACAAATATATATATATATATATATATATATATATATATATATACATATATATACTGTATATATATACATACATATATATATATATATATATATATATATATATATATACATATATATATATATATATATATATATATATATATATATATATATATATATATATATATATATATCTTAATCCTTGTATGATAAATATTTAGTAGTATGTGTTCTATACAGTGACATTAATGACCTTTTAAAGAGTACTAAGACTGTCACAAATTGTAGTGCCCAATCACTGAACTGTGTTATAGGTCACATTTCTTACTTCTAATAAAGGACGTGTGATAAACCAGTCCCGATGCAGGAAGGGTGGCAGCCATGAGAGGCACTCATCACCCCATAATCCAGGAGATGGGAAAACTTAGTCAGCAGTTGAGAAGATTCTTCAAATGGTGGAAGTGTGGAGGAATGGGGCATCAGCAAGTGGAGTGTCCCACCCAAGGATTCCCCTGCTCTTATACTTGTCACTGCTACGATCACCTACCTTAAGAGGGCCCAGCAAAAAACACCGAGGGTGGGCGGGCTGTGGCACACGCACACCACCCCCCGACAAACACCCGAGGAAAAGGAAACAGAGGAAAAGGGAAAAGAGGGAGATCGATGCCCCCCCGCCATCGCATGACAACAGAAGCAGTCGAACGGGCAGTGGTGCCCCCATCGATACCAATGACCTCACTCCCACAGCACTAGGGACAGGAGCAGGGGGCAGCAGTATTGCAAGCGAGGTCGCTTGTATATGCCCCACATATCCTAATGGGCGGCTCGGAATTTTAGCAGTCAGGATTAACCTACCAGATAAGTCCATTTGAGCACAGATCGACACAGGAGCCAGCATATTGCTTATTGAAAAAAGAATATCATCAAACCCACTACAATTAGCAGCATCCCTCATCCTTGACATGCCAGGAGGAAATAACCTACACACAAGGCGTACAACGATCGTCAACTTTAAGGTGGGATCTGTGAATTTTACATTTGATTGTTTTGTCTTGCCCACTTTAGGAATTCCAGGAATCGAGGCTATAGTTGGTTTGGAAGATGTAATAAGTAATCATATATACATTTGAGGGGAAGAAGATAGAATAACAGTAAAAGCGGGAGGGTGCATTTTGTCGATACAAAGTCATGAGAGAGAAAGTGTTTGTGCAGGAAAAGAGAGACAATTAAGTAATGCAACAGCTCTACCTGAAAGAGGATATGTATTGCTTCCCCAGACACTTACGACCAAACCAGTGACCCCATGTCAGCCTCTCCCAGACGGAACCAAGGTAATAGTTATACCCCTTGACAAATGGGCACATGTAGTCTTACAGGGGTTGTAAGGAATAAAAGAGAACAGAGCTGATATAACGATAGTTAATTTGTCATATAAAAGAGTTGTGTTAGGATGTGATTCTCTGTGTGAATTTGAGTTTTGTGAAATAGCTAATAATGGGATCTTGGGAGCCCTAACTCCAAAGACCAAAGCACTCAGAACTTGATTATGAGAGCGGGAAGACTATGTCCGCCAGAATATCAACCTATAATTAGTAATATTGTTAATAATTGTTCTGATGTAATTGCAATTGGAAACGAGCCACCCGGGAGGATTGATCGATTTCCCTTCAGCATTGAAACTGGGAAGGCGGAGCCGATCAGGTCAAGGCCTTATAAGGTACCCTTTTATTTCCAGGGAGAAATAGAGGGGAAATATTAAATTAAGGGAACAAGGGATTATCTAGAAGAGCAGGGGGTGCATCAATCTCCCACTTTTCCCCTTTCCTCTGTTTCCTTTTCCTCGGGTGTTTGTCGGGGGGTGGTGTGCGTGTGCCACAGCCCGGCCACCCTCAGTGTTTTTTGCTGGGCACTCTTGAGGTAGGTGATCGTAGGAGTGACAAGTATAAGAGCGGGGGATCCTTGGGTGGGACACTCCACTTGCTGATGCCCCATTCCTCCACCCTGCCACCATTTGAAGAATCTTCTCAACTTCTGACTAAGTTTTCCCCTCTTCTAGATTGTGGGGTGAGGAGGGCCTCTCATGGCTGCCATCCTTCCTGCATCGGGACTGGTTTATCACACGTCCTTTATTAGAAGTAAGACATGTGACCTATAACACAAAACATATTAACAATATTCGTAAGATTTGAATGCATTGCGATGTAATGGTATGAAAAGAAATATGTCAAAGTGCAAATTTTTCTGTAAACAGGTCGAATTTTTAGGTCATATAATAACCCCAGAAGGTATCCTGCCAGCCACAGTAAAGTATAATCAATTAGTGTTCCCCAGGTCACGCACCCCTAAGTCAGTAGCGGGGTTCCTTGGGCATGCTGGGTATTATTGTAAATTCATAAGAGGTTTTGGAGAGATAGCAAGACCCTAAGATGCATTAAAGAAACAAAAAGTAATAAATTGGGGAATGAAGAAGAGATGGCCTTTAATCATTTAAAAGAAGTGTCAACTAGCAATTAATTACTCCCATATCCTAGATTTGATCGTCCGTTTTAAGTGACAACAAATTCGAGTAGGGTAGCTGTTGTTGGCGTAATTTCTCAAAGAGATGATAAAGATAGAGAGCGACCCATTTGTTTTGCTTCCAGGCTTTAAAATGGGCACAAAAGACTTATAGTACATTCGATCAAGAGGCATTAGCTATTCTTTGGGTTCTACAAAGGCATCGGCTCTTTTTATTAGGCCATCCGATTGAGTTCCAAAGTGATCAGTGCCCCTTAGGTGATTTATTTTACAAAAATTACTTGATTTCTAGACAGGCGAGATGTATTGAAAGATTGTTAGAGTTTAATATAAAGGGTTTTGACCACAAAGAAGATAAAGCTAACTAGGTAGCCGATGCCCTCTCTAGAGGTGCAGTAATAGGAGTAACAACTAGGGCACAAAAGAAGAGTGAAGAACGAAACCAAAATATTGAAGGCCCCCACCAAAATAGAAAACGAGACGTGAAATCATGAGAGGAGCAATCAGAAAATGAGCTCTGCGAGAGAGAGAGAGAGAGAGAAAGAGAGAGAGAGAGAGAGAGAGAGAGAGAGAGAGAGAGAGAGAGAGAGAGAGAGAGAGAGAGCGATGGAAATAATGAAGGTGAATGTATGTGACTGACCGATGATATGACCAGAGGTGTCCAAAATGAGTGCCTTGATGATGCAGGTGTGCTTGACTTGGGAGGTTGGGACATACAGGAAGTCCGCGAGGAAAAGAAAAAAGAGGAATGGATGGAAAGAGTGTGAGCAGTGATTAAACGGTAATCAGAGAGTTACCCATCATTTCTAAATGTGCCTCGGGAGAGTTTTATTTTATAGAAAATCATATCTTATATTGTGCTTGCTAGAGGAGGGGAGGAGAATTTTTTGCACGGGTAGCTCTTCCTCCCTCTTAATTAATCGAGCCATCCACATTGTACATGCAAGTCCGTTTTCATGGCATTTAAGGATTGATAGAACATTAAGGAGCACATGAGAATCCTTGTTTTGGTTAGGAATGAAAAAAGTATACGGAACATTATGTAAAACGTTGTCATGTTTGTAACAGTTTCAAAGAACATAAAATCACTGTACCGGAAGCCAGAAAGTAGCCTGTGATTCCTATTGAGTTTTATAGGGTGCCTATGGATGAGGTAGGACCATTTCCTTCTGGTGTAACACAACGTAAGTATATATGCGTATTGGGGGATGCATTTACTGGTTTTACTCATACTTATGCAATATTGGATAAATCAGTAAATTCATTTGCCCAGGAGCTGTGCTCTTTCATTACTAGGTTTGGTTGCCCGAAAACTTTCATAAGTGATAATGGTCTCGAGTTTGTGAATAATGTGGTGAAATAGGTCACGGAGTTAATGAAAATTAAACACTTTTCAGTGACTGCATATAGGTCTTAAGCTAATGGCTTAGCCGATTCGCTAATCGGGAAGTGGTGCGAATTTTACGTTACTTAGTGGCTGATGACCCCTTCATTGGCATGCCATGCTTCTTACAGCTGAGCTAGCATTGAACATTACATATAATGCCTTGCTCAGGGACACATTTTTCTTTTTAGTTTATGGACAGGATCTTTTGTTACTATATACAGTCTTGATTCATTTGCAACAGTTGCCAAATTATTCAACTGAGCAATAACGTGTCTATTTACTAAATCTTTAAGAAGAGCAATGACCACCACTGAAAAGTTTTTGAAAAGAGCTAATGAAAAACACAGCTCAAAGTATAATGGTCAGTTCATATCCGCACCTGCGAAAGTATTTGTGAGCAATCATGTATATTTGAAACGATTACAACAGAGGAAACACAAACTAGATCCAGCATATTTGGGTTCGTACCGAGTACTGATGGCTAAATCTAACACACTATTGATACAAAGCATTATTAATGGTGCAGTGTCTGAACATCATCAGGCACACATACATGTAGAGCCGAAAGAGGTAATTTCCAAAAGTGTCAACAAGACTGTACCTCCTTACCCCTGCATACGCGACATTCCTTGATTTGATGAGTAGGATT
>NC_090734.1:83737988-83772988 GCF_036898095.1 Palaemon carinicauda
CAGAGATAAGTAATCTATTCTCTGGTGATAATATGAAAAAAAATCCATAGACAATTAATCATCCGTTGATCATTTATAAGATAAGGATAAATATCTAAGCTATTTCTTGGTCATATGAAACCTATCCTCATTTATTCCATGACCTTATTTTCATAAAAAAAAAGATATAAATCACCCTGTTACCTCTCCATCGCTCGAAAGATATTCTAAGTGATTTTATCACCTCTTCATTATCTAAAATATAATATTGAGTGTTTCATTAAATTTTAAAAATTCTCAAGATAATATCTTTAATGACTTAGTTTCCTGTTACTCATTTGAAAGATATGAATTATCTATCACTGATTATGTGAAAGATATTTCACTCTATATCAGATGTCATTATATCTTTTATACCCTCACAATATCCTTAAGGAAATGATCATAGGAAATACCATTAGGGGGAAGGTGGTTATTTTATTGGAGCTGGTTACCTTTTTTTCCTTTGGGAAATTAGGTTATGAGAAATTATGAAAGAGGTCAGGAAAGGACTATTTCTGTGTAGATTAGTATGACACTTTCTTATTGTTAGCGAAGTCCTGGTGTGATAACCATTTCCATACAATACTGATAACCTTTTCCACACAATACTATCATTACTGTTATCGCTGTTATTATTTTCGTTATTGGGTATTTAATTTATGTTGTTGTTGTTATTGATGATGATGTTGTTGTTGTTTTTGTTAGCTTCCTAGCTTTTACAGTGTAACACGTTCGTCTAACATTTGTATGTCAGCATATCGATCCCAGCTATATGGCCTGATTTTAAGCTGTTTCCTTGGAAGGCAACTTCTTTTTTGGTGCGACCACAGCAGAAGGTTTGCCTTTTCCTGATGAAGTCCTGGTGAACATCTATGCTGATGTTACTGGAAATGAAACCAGTCAACTTTTACTTTTATTATTTGCCACAATCTTCTTGATACTCCCAAGTGTGTGTCTATGTTGCAACCCATTTCCCGATGATCTGACCCCTACTATGTGTGCAGCTATACTATAGACTTATAATAAGACTTTTGGGAGCTTGATTGGTTCAAGGTTCACTCAGCTAATCCTCTCCTGGTTTCTGTTTTGTTTCTCTGGGGATATTCCGAGAGCTCCTAACGAGATAGGTATCACTTCCAATACAACTTGCGAAAACCTTATTTCATCCTTTAGAGTATTCTAGTATTCTAGATGATTTATTCCAGCTGTTACCAAGTTGTGGAATGATCTTCCTAATCGGGTAGTTGAATCAGTTGAACTTGAAAAGTTCAAAAGTTGGAGAAAATGAATAATGTTGACCAGGCTGACATGAGTCTTTTTATAGTTTATGTAAGACATATCTCTTTTTGACGTCGTTTAATAGTTTATATAGGACTTATCTGTTTTAACACTGTTACTGTTTTTAGAGTGATATATTGTTAATTTTTCTCATCATTTATTTATTTCCTTATTTCCTTTCCTCACTGGGATATTTTCCCTGTCGAGCCCTTGGGCTTATACCATCTTGCTTTTCCAACAAGGGTTGTAGCTTGGCTAATAATAATAATAATAATAATAATAATAATAATAATAATAATAATAATAATAATAATAATAATAATTGTCTATATTTTTCATTGCTTATATTCCTAACTTTTTGTGTTCAATTGCTTAACAATATATATCAGACATATGGTAATGATAATGTGATATAATATTGATGATAATGAAAATTGTCAAAACGATGAATATGTTATATCTAAAATCTCAACATAATCAAAAACATTAGACTGGAGCGTGATCTAAAGATGCTGCTAACTTTGTTGAGAATCATTAAGTTGCTTGCGAAATCAAATATCAAGCTTCAGATGATTGAAAGTATTTGATATAATGTTTTTGCGATTTTTTTTTTTTGTAAGCTAGATTCATTTATTTTGTCTCACATATATTATGCTTTAAACAAAGACGATATGGTTTGGCAAAACCTTGGAATAGATAAGTGATACATATGTATGTGAATTTATGTGGGTTTGCACTGTACATATGTATGGTGGGTAGGTTAGCATATTTACAACTTCAATAAAATTTTGGAACAAGACTATATAAATAAAAAGGAAAAATCATACAATGTAATGTCTTCAATCTACTTTATGAGTAATATTACTATTCTTGGGTTAATGTTCGTAAATCTCTATCAACATTTCTCCAATTAACATCAATTTCTGAACAGGCTTTAGGATGTAGTGCGAACCTGTGAACATAAAAATCTAAAGTCATGATGAAAAAAAAAGAGATTACAGAAACATAACTCATAAGATGTCAGACAAAAACAAAAACAGACGCATATAGAGAATGGTCTGTCACAGCTAAAATATATTTTCTACAAATTCACAGTAATTTTCATAATGAAATGAATTCATTTCCTATTCATTTAAGAGAGAGAGAGAGAGAGAGAGAGAGAGAGAGAGAGGAGAGAGAGAGGGGGGGAGAGAGAGAGAGAGAGAGAGAGAGGAGAGGAGAGAGAGAGAAGAGAGAGAGAGAGAAGTTTGGTAAGGTTGAAAGGACGTTTTTTCTGTCGCTGTAATAGCATTTTTATTCATCGATATCTTTTAATCTTCTTGTGGGATGTTTTGACTAATTGTTCGAGTTCATCAACACTAGAAATCCACATTATAGCTTTCCTTTATCTCTGGACGTCTTTGAAGTATATTTAGGAATCTATTGAATATCATACTCTCTCTCTCTCTCTCTCTCTCTCTCTCTCTCTCTCTCTCTCTCTCTTCTCTCTCTCTCTCTCTCTCTCTCTCTCTCTCTCTCTCTCTCTCTCTCTCACACACACACGCGCGCGCATAAATGATTAATTCAAATTCTTTTGTAATTTGTAAACCTTCTGATTAAAGGCTTTCTGCAAACTATTATTTTTGAATTTTCAATTTTCTGTATCATGATCTTTTTTCTATACCTAACAAAGCTAAGCCCATTGAATGATTACCGAACAGTCCCTAGTTTGAGCTAACATAGCTTCGCTCAACCATACTCATCCTGATGGAAGTTCCTTTCGACAGCTTCCTACTGTATAATATTTCTGTGAGTTATATTAAAAGAGAAATGCCTTCAGGTATCACAGGGTTCTAACCCCCGGAATGACTATCCGAAGATATCGTGCATAATCAGGGACGTATTCGAAGAAAACCATAGATATCTGCACCCCCAATAGACTTTACCCAGTCTAATCAAGTAAGGGGAAGGATAAGTGAGTAGCCGTTACTTATCCTCTCACCTTAAGGTGCCCGTGTTTGTCTCTGAAGCCCCATTTCCTTTGTTCGCAGCATAGACCTACTGTTGTTGTTGTTTCCTTGTGCGCTATTTATCAGCTTTTTTGAAGTTTTTCTTCATATGATGGCTTCCTCATTATCGTCTAAGCTGAGTACTAACCTCTCTTTACATTTTACTTTAGCTGTAAGTGTTTTGGATCCCTATGGGGGATAGTTATTTAGCTTTTACGATGAGGGAGCCGGAGCTCGACGAGTCCAGCTAGCTTGGGCGTCTTGTTATTGTACCCGATCGCGATTATTTCTCGTGTTCACTTAGTTTATTTTATAAATTTCACGTTAGCTAGTATTATTTTAGCATTACGATGTTTTGGGCTCTATTTTATGTTTGCATTTACATTGCAGTATTGTATTTTATGTTTTTGATGGTGCGTGTCAGTTTCGGTTTGCCTAGCCTAGAGAGCAGTATCATTTCAGTTGTATATGGGCTTGCAGATGGCGTTTAGGTCTGTCTTACTGGATTCGTTGGCAGTGGCCTTTTCCCTTAGGGGTGTTTTACCTCAGTTATACAAATTTACTGACTTATTATGACCACATGTCTTTGATCCTCCGGTATTTTAGACCGTTTAGGCTCTTGACCGTTGTGCTGCAATCACTCGTGATTTCCCAGACTAGGTCTTCGCAGTACTTTGGAGCTCCCCTTTGCAGAGAGAGATCTCATTTTTTTGTTACGCTGACTTCCTGTACTGCCGTTCCTCTTAGCCTTTAGGATATATCGTTTGACTTGCTCCATCCAGGCTTAGCGTAACTTTCACCGGCGTATCCGTTGGTCTTCCATGCTACATTCATTCGTGATTTCTCATGCTGAGTCCATGCAGTTCTTTGGTGTTCCCCTTTGCGAAGGGGGAGCTCAAAATGTCGGTGCACTGACTTTATTGTTCTGCCGTTGTTCCTAGCCTCTAGGAACAACAAGTTGTTTGTTAATGATACTCATATAGTGTATGGGCATTCTAACCCATACTGTTACCTCTCTGTGGTTGGCCTTTCCGGGACTTACATCGCTGAAATTTTGTTATTATGCTACTATGTTTTTGCGATTGCTGTTGGTGAGGGCTAGTTCCTTCCTGGTTCTGGCCCTCCAGAGCCGTCAGCATGCTTCTCCCTGAGGGGTGAGTTGATAGACAGTGGTGCCGGTACCTAACGGCCTTGTCGCCTCCTAACGGCATACTTTCCTATAGTACCTGTACTGGCGATACGCCACTATTTACGGCAGTGGTGCATCTAGCAACACTGCCTTCCCATACAGCATAGGGTTTCTGCAGAAACAATTGCCGCTTGTGTCCACCGCCATACACCTGCCGACATAGTCGTTACATGCGGCGGGAATAGTATTAGTATATGGGAATGATTACTGTGCCAGTGCCTTAGGGAGTTTTACACGTTAATGACAATGCCGTTACTAGAACAGTGCCGTTACTTCCGGCAACGATGGAACATTTAGGGCACATGTCTTTTTGTCCTTTTAACGCCGCTTTATCTACTTTAAGTTGGGTTCTCTACTGTCTGTAGATGAATACAGCTACAGATTAACATAAAGGCCTTGTTCCTTCCCCTTTTGAGGCTTCTTTATGTATGCTGGTCATAGGAGTCTCTTTTACGAAAGGTCTTCCGTGTCTTGGCATAGAGATAACTACTACACATGGTTAGAAGTTTTCCATCAATTTGTCCATTTCCCTCTCGAGGTATAGATTGCATAAATGGTTGATAACTCTATAGGCTAGATCCCTATTTTGGGTTCTCTCTTGTGAGAATATTAACCTCCATTTTTAGTCTTTATATTGCCACAGACTTTTGCTCTGTTATCTATGCGTCGATGTATCATTCTATTGGATTCCAGTTCCGTTCTTTTCTGATTGGCTATTCCTATGCGGAGATATAGGAGCGATGGTTCTTTCCATGAGCACCCCTCTCTAAATATTTCATTTCAGACTGTAGCAACCAACTTTAAATAGGCTAATTTTTCCAATCTAACACCCTTAATAGGAGTTTGGACATTTTGTACTTTATCTCCTACTTTCTCACCAATGGCAATTACACACGATTTGGGGATTACTATTCCCTTTAATGTCAGCAGAGAATATTACTAATCCATTCTATTCAGCCTTTGGTGACTGTTAGAGACACACACTCATTGTACTTCTTTTTCTCTTTACAGGCGGTGTTTATGACCGAGATGCACTGTAGAGTACAGATTTGTGCCAGGACTGTGAGACATCCTTGCGGTCACGATACTTGTCGCACCCATTCGAAGTGTGGGAAGATGAAGGGTCCAGTCTCGTACTGAGATCTACAGGATTGCAGTGTCTGAGGATGATCGGGTGTTCTTCCAGCGATCTTCCGCACCTGGGTAAGGGGATTCAAGAAGAATGCTGATCCGATTGCCCCTTATCTCCCATCTGCCGAGTGGAAGGATATCCTCTTTCCTAAGGCAGACCTGATTCGGTTTGGGTTACTTTCACCCTAAACCCATCCCAACCGTCCAGCTACAAGTTGATGAGTTTACACTCAGAGAGGATGTCAACGGTCTCCTCTCTCTCTCTGGGTAGACACTCGGGTCTCCTCTTTATGGTGGAGTCAGATGAAGAACCCCTCTATCGGGTGGATGATTCTTACCTGCATGAGCTGGATAATGCTCATGTGGGGTCTGTTGAGGACTCATTATTGGAGTCTGCATTTCAGCCTCTACTGCGATAGTGGTCTCCCTGTCTACGACGACTACTACATCTCCCGTGACAGGAGCAGTTCCTGCTTCTTTTCCCCCACCATCTTTAGTGGAGATTTTGGAGCCCCCTCAATTCCCAAGTACATTGGGTACTTCTGTGGATCTGACACTTTTGGCTAACATGAAAGCTTTCATGGAGGGGAATCAACAATACCAACGAATAATGTTTAAAGCCTTGTGTGAAGAGATCCAGGCTTTGAAGAAGCAAGGGGAACCGGTTAAGGATAAAGTCTTGCCTTCCCAGCTACCTTACTGCACGCATTAGAGTCCCTGCAATTATGCTGGCCACGCGGTGTTTTCAGAGGCCATTCTCCACATAGGCTACAGATCGGTAGCCAATCTGGATTTTTATCCAGATATTGATGACTATCCCTTTTGCTATGTGAGGTTACCTGAAGGGGTTCCGTTGGGGGATGATACCATCCTTAAAGAAACGATCCCTCTTGAACATACAACGGCTCAACACTTGGCAGTGAAAGAAATGAAGAAAGCAGGGTGTATTTATACACAGCTTGGTGCCTATGGTAAAAGGATAGCCACCTTTGTGGCTCCGGACACAATGGTCTTCCCATTTGCTTCGAAGGGCTTCATGGTTGTGGAGAAGGCCATTCGTGAGGGTAAGCCTCTCCCAGTGTTGGAAGAGTGCAAACCAGTGTCACTCATCCTTTCACATGATGCTGACCATTGGGTAGATATCCACTTTACTTTCACCGAGGGTAAACTGGATAAGGATGTAGCCAGCCGCCAATTTAATGAGAAACTGCCCAGGATGCCTGAACACCTTCTTAGGGCTGAAATGGAGACCAGAGAGAGGTTATCAGCTTCAATGTCTCTCCAGTGCTTCAGGGAAATGATGATTGAGAATTTTACGGATGCCCCAGTCTTTTCCTTGTTAGCAAAGATTCATCTTGCCACCTTTATGAAGGATCTTTATGCTTTCTTTCAGGCACGTAGAGCTTTTAGAGAACATGTACTTGCTTCAGCCACTATACGCCATGAGCCAAAACGTCTCATCGATTCTAGCATAGGGGAAAAGACCTCTTTACCCAGAAGCTAGTGAAGGAGGTTACGAATAAAGCTGCAGCTGAGAAGAAGGGAGGATCTCCTTGAAAGGAAATTCACCCCTGGGGGAGGACCATAGCCTAAGAAGTCCCGCAAACCAACCTACCTAAGAAAGTTGTTTGCTCCATCCCCCGACGCCATCCCTCAGGCTGTTTTTGCTGTACCTCAGCCCGTGACGACATAGTCCCCGGCATTATCTGAAGCAATTGAAGGAGATACGACATTTTGTGGTGGCTGCGGGAAGTGTTATCAAACCCGCTGCATCGACGTAGCTCTCAAGTGCGTCGTAGGGCCCTCCTCCAGCTTGTTATTTATATTGAGTAAACAGTGAGTTTTTGTTTCAGGATCACAAGAAAATAAAATCAATCTTTTATTTTTCAGGTTCATTAGTGTATCTCTGACATAATGTTGTACCCCTACTGCTAGAGACTAACTGTCTCAATGTTGATTAGTCTATAGTTCAATTTATTTGTTATACATGTATGGTTTTGACTTTATCAATCAATTTATCTTATCTAAAGTTTCCTACGGTGCCCAATGTCATGTTTTTATATTCCCTAATGTTACCTTTTGTATGGACATGGTAGGGATGTATTATTTGATATTTATTCCAGTAATGTTATTTATTTGGTATTCTTTGCACTAATACTTGTAAATAAAAGACTGTGAACTTTTACATGAATTTTATCTTAAGCCCTATTATTATTTTAGTGGCAATAGAATTAATGTGCCTCTTGATTATTATCCTTCCTGAACAGGCTTGTTTAATGTATTGATGTGTGTTTGTTCCTTACGTTTTACTTACGATGCCTCCTTCAGTTTTGGGTGTTCTAAAATCTCACTACTAAAATCGGATGTCTTACCCATGGTGGAAGGTGGTCCTTTGTCCCTTTTCTGCCCCCCTAACAGGCCATCATACTTGTCAATACAGCGTCTTTATTGTTCTGGAATACAAGTTTGAGATTGATACCTATGCCTTGATGGAGTAATCCAGTTAGCGCATTTTGTTATTGGAACCTTTATTCAAGGCCTCCTACCGAGTAATAGGTATTTCTCTGGTACACATCCATCCGGACGACATGGCTCGAGCCCAGAAAATGTATTTTGGCGTAAGAAAAATCTATTTTTGGGTGAGATACCCATATCGTCCAGATGCCCCACCTGTTATGTTGTCCCTCTCCGATTCCTCGTAGGATCCTCCTTTTTTCACACTAGTTACGCTGCTATGTGGAATGGGGCTTCAGAGACTAACGTGGGCACCTATGGGTGAGAGGATATGTAACGACTCCTCACTTATCCTTCCCCTTAGTTGTTTAGATTGGGTAAAGTTTATTGGGGGTGCAGATATCTATGGTTATCTTCGGATACGTTCCTGATTATACATGATATCTTCGGATAGTCGTTCTGGGGGTTAGAACCCTGTGATACCTGACGTTAATTCTCTTGAAATTTCACTCACAGAAATATTATACAGTAGGAAGCTGTCGAAGGGAACTTCCATGAGGACGACATGGTTATATCACCCCAAAATAGATTTATGCTATGTCAAAATCCATTAATCATAAATTAATATATATATATATATATATATATATATATATATATATATATATATATATATATATATATATATATATATATATATATATATATATATATATATATATATACAAGTATGTGTGTGTGTGCACGTGCATCTTTGATTTGTTTGTACACAGAATCTTACAATGATTTTTTTTTCTCAAAAACAATGATGATAAAATACTCTTTTATGTTTGAAACTCGAAGCAAACTTTAATCTTAAATGAAGATTATTGATCAACAATATCAATATAAATAAAAGCCTCGCGTCCAAGGAACCGTCCATTTATTACGAGAGAAACTCCTAACTTGAACCCTGAAAATGTTCTTGAAATTTTCAAAGGTCTCCAGTTTCATAATAATGATAGCCGAGAGTATTCAGTTTCAACACATACAATTACTTTAAGGGTTTTCAGATTGAAATATATTTCCCATTAAATTTCTGCTTTTTGGTATGAAACGTGAATTAATTTACTGATAAGAGACCCTTATTATTATTATTTTTTCTTAAATTTATAAACACTTGAACAAGAAAATCATATTATTTTACCAGGGTAATTTTATTATAAATTCAAGCCTAAAATATATCTTGTTTGCTTTCTATTGTCAGGTAAAATTATCCTATCACGAAAATAGAATATTTCTATCAGTGTTGAATGGAATTGTACTCCCAGTACTTGGCAATCATCCGGGAACTTCATTCAGAAAAAAATTTCTGTATCCCATTATATGATCTCAGATAAAAGAAATTATCATATCTTTTTCATACTTTATAGATTGAAAAATTATTTTGAACGAAAAAAAATACGATTGAAACCATGAAGTGAAAAAAATTCTAATGTAATTTGGAATTTGTTAAAATTATTAGAGTATCAGTTATGAATTATATCAATGCTATATTAAGTGACGGAAAGTGTTGCCTGACATTTCAGAAGAGAATATAAGGTAGTTGTACTTTAAAGCGGTTTGTGATGTTTAATATGTCAAAGAAGGTAATATTAACGGTATATAGTATTATTAGTAATAGTAATTATGTTAACGTTAATCGTGATGAAACTTTCAATATCTTTTTCTTTTTATTTCAAAGTATAAAAGACGTCTAAAGAAAAATAGAAAATTAAAATATGTTCTTGTTTTCTTATTAGGATATTGAGATATTTTTTATAATATTTTTAGAATCTCTTACATATATTCAGAAAACGAATCTTTCAAGGCTTGACTTCCCTGTCAACTTACATATGAGTAGGAATTAGTGACCATTTTCTCATTTTTTTTAAGAAACTAGACTACAAATATCAGAAACATACATTTTTGTTGTCCACAGTATTTCCAAAACATTTTTATATGCTCAATAGCATTATATATTTAGTTTCTGTCATTCTCGTTCAATAAATCCGAAAAAAATGGATAAATACGAAATATAATGCAAAACGTGAGCTCCTTTAACGATTTGTTTAGTGGTTTAGTGGCATCGTCAATAACTCTCAATAAATAACACTACTTCAAACAAAATTTTTGGTTAGACAGATTCTATGTGTTTGAAAGCTACCTTTCTATTCAAGTAAATTACAGTGTGTGGTATACCATATTTTTTTCCGCTACGTTAGTAGTACCCACTACCTAGTCTAACCTGGTCCCTGCATGGGTAAAAGGCGGGGGGGGGGGGGGGGTGTATGAACTGATATTATAAGATTTTCAGCCAGGTGTCCTAAACATTGAAAAACTGGTTTCCATTCACGACTTTTTAATCATTTTTATTTTGATGAAATAAAATTGGAGAAACAAGGTTTGCATTTTTTATATGGATGAAAAACTATAAAAAAGGAAATTAGAAAGTAGAAAATAAATAAGTCTAATACTATGGAAATTTCATCTTGTTGAATTAGCATCTAACAATGATGATTTAGTAACGTGTGTGATACAATTTCTAAGAACCACTACAGAAAGCTCTTTTGGCATTTAATGTTGTAGTTAGATATCGAAGTTTAATCAAGAATTTCCGTGGTACACTGATATATTGGATATTCATTTTTATTTTTCTAAGGTTGAAATAGTTTTTCATATTACATGCTATATTTTCCTGATTGCAAAGAATAGCCGGATATCATATAAGATATTAGATAAAAGAATATATATTCGAAAATATATGGAACGGCGTACAGTGCAAGAGAAATTTGATGGTTGTTTCAATAAAAGGTTATGCAATAACCATCTCTCTCTCTCTCTCTCTCTCTCTCTCTCTCTCTCTCTCTCTCTCTCTCTCTCTCTCTCTCTCTCTCTCTCTCTCTCTCTCATGTTTACCAAGCTTTTTTACAGGTAGAACAAAGCTTGATCTGTGTTGAGGGAGGTGAATGGAACGCTGTTTACGTAAGAACTTTGTAAAAGTTAAATTGGCCCAAAGCCTTGGTAATTTTGCCAACGCATAAGAGCGAAAGGGATCTTCACGTGATATTCCCTGATGTTTACAGTCGTGATTTCTCCGTCAAGCTTAGATCGCTTTTGAGTGGTATATTTTGGAGAAATCAGAAGGGATGAAGTTGTCTGCATTCATCAGTTATAATAGCCGCATTTCTAAGCATATTCATACACACACTCATATATATATATATATATATATATATATATATATATATATATATATATATATATATATATATATATATATATATATATATATATATATTTCACTAACACTAGTAATATTAAATCAGTATAGGTAGTGACCACAATGGTATTTGGTACCTAATTGCCCCTTGAGGAATATATATCCACTGTCTGAAAATTCTTTTATGATAAAAGCTTCTGTTTGGCCAAGAATTCGAACATATTCCTCCTAGCCGAAACCTGTCCTGAGGTACTGTACCAATCGAGCAAGATATACATATACATATACATATGGTCACTGGCATACAGATATCCTGGACGAGGGTTCAAATCCTCGCCGGTCCGATATTATAGTGTTTGGGCGGTTCCGCCGGGGACTCTGATCCCGAGATGGTTAAGAGAATCCAGACTTTAATGTATTAATATATATGGCTTATTTGAAATATGAAAGAAACACGTTTAAATGTGCAAAAAATTATCATTAATCGTATGCCAAGTCCCAAACCTACCAATTAGCTACGATGGGGAAGATGGGTTGATTTCAATTCTAAGTACAGAAAACCTGAATCTGACAGGTATATGTACAGAAGAATTGTCATTGACTTTTCTTTCTTCGTGGCTGAGTGGTATGGTCACTGGCATACAGATATCCTGGACGAGGGTTCAAATTCCTGCCGGTCCGATATTATAGTCTTTGGGCGGTTCTGCCTGGGGCTCTGATCCCGAGGTCGTTAAGAGAATCCAGACTTTAATGTAATAATATATATGGCTTATTTGAAATATGAAAGAAACAGGTTTAAATGTACAAAAATTTATCATGTAAATGTATATATATATATATATATATATATATATATATATATATATTATATATATATATATATATATATATATATATATATATATATATTATGATAAATTTTGCACATTTAGACGTGTTTTTCATATTCAAATAAGCCATATATATTTTTGATACATTAATGTCTGGATTCTCTTAACGACCTCTGGATCAGAGCCCCAGGCAAAATCACACAAAGACAAGAGCTTTGGTCCGGCCGGGAATCGAACCCTGGTCGGCATGCTTGTATAGACAGTGATTAACCCTGGATAGGTACGGTCCTCGGACACCCCTTTAAGGGTATACTCGGACGCGAACGACCCCGACGCCAAAAAAAATTCTTGAAAAATCAGTTTTTGCAGTAACCTCCTTTTTTCTTTTGCCAAAAAAAACTTCAATGAATGCTTAAAACAACTGTAAAGATAAATACTACTCATCTGCAGAAAAACTATTTATTATAAATATTTTAAAAAATTAAGTAGAAAAAAAAGACCTGACATAAAAATTCATAAAAAAAAAGTTTATACATATATACACAAATCCTTTTAGGAATTGATTCTTGAATGTTTAGGACACATCTTGATGTATTTTGGATGAAGTCAGACCCATGGAGGTGAAGATCTGAAATGAGAAAAAAAGGGTAACTTTTTTTGGCCAAAAAAAATTGTCCAAATTTCATGAATTTTTTTGGGTACCCAAATGAAATAGGAAGTGGCTAATTTTTTTAGGGAATAAACATATGTTATCCTAAAATAGAAATATGTAAAAAAATCTTCATTATTTTGTAAATTACATTTATATCAGGGGCCATATCTAAAGGTAATTTTTTGAGTACTTGGAAATTTCGTAAAAAAATACATATATTTAATATATAATATGATATTTATGCAGGTAAAAATATACCAAAATATCACAAATTCTATAGGGAACAAGAATATATATAGATAGGGCAGCTTACGCTTCGGATATGTCCACAAAATGGCCGCCAACCACACTGACTCAGACTCCCTAATCTGCCACTTGAAATGTAGGAAGGATATGTCAATTTCAAGGTGTTATTTACTAATCTAATTATTATTGGATATGCATAAAAATTGTATGGTGGGTTGCTGGATAATTGTCGATTATTTTACGACTATAAAATTAAAATTCTGACCCAAAAAATTTTTTTTGAAGGGAAATAAAATCGAAAAAAAAAATGTAAAACAATATTTTAGCTAAAAAAATTTGATGATATTCAATCAAAAAAAAAGTAAACAAAATTTTCCGACAAATAAACATCTAGAGGAATCATTACTCTGTGATAGTTCCTTAGTACGTAGTAATTTTGAAAGAATTGGGAAAAAACGAAAAAATGGCAATCACCGGAAAATCGAACACATACCTATATATACGCCATATCTGGCTATAAAAAAGATAGGCATGGGTAGCCAGATCATCTAGAAACACTTTCCAACACTATAAAAATATAAGTTTTGCGACACTACTTGCCAATTCCTTACGGTAACATGACTAAGCAAAAAAATGCAAAACAAATAAAAAGGGGCACTCGTGGAAAAATGGCCATTCTAATATACGGCATTTCAGAAAAAAAAAATTTCAGCCACGTGCTAGGCAAACCATCAAGGCATATTTTCCGACAAATAAACATATAAATGAAATATTACTCTGTGATAGTTCCTTAGTACGTAGTAATTTTGAAAGAAATGGGAAAAAACGAAAAAATGGCAATCACAGGAAAATCGAACACATACTTATATATACGCCATATCTGGCTAAAAAAAAATAGGCATGGGTAGCCAGATCATCTAGAAACACTTTCCAACACTATAAAAATATAAGTTTTGCGACACTACTTGCCAATTCCTTACGGTAACATGACTAAGCAAAAAAAATGCAAAACAAATAAAAAGGGGCACTCGCGGAAAAATTCCCAACATTCTAATATACGGCATCTCAGATAAAAAAAAAAAGACATGCACGTGTTAGCCCAACCATCAAGGCACACTTTCTAACACATAAACATGAAAAAAAAAATCAATAATATACGGCAATTCCTTACTACGTAGTAAATTTTTACAAATATTGAAAAAAAAACAGAAATTGGCAACCGCAGTTAAATACCCAATATACCAATAACTACGTCGTATCTGACAAAAACAAAATCACGCATGGGTAGCCAGATCATCTAGACACACTTTCCAACATTAAAAAAGCAAAAGTTTTACGACACTATTTCGCAATATCTTACGGAAAAATGACTTGGCAAAAAAATTAAAAAAAATTAAAAAGGGACACTCGCGGTAAAATGCCCGACATTCTAATATACGACATCTCAGATAAAAAAAAAGACATGCACGTGTTAGCCCAACCATCAAGGCACACTTTCTAACACATAAACATGAAAAAAAAATGAATAATATACGGCAATTCCTTACTACGTAGTAATTTTTACAAATATTGAAAAAAAACTGAAATTGGTAACCGCAGTTAAATACCCAATATACCAATAACTACGTCGTATCTGACAAAAACAAAGTCATGCATGGGTAGCCAGATCATCTAGACACACTTTCCAACACTAAACAAGCAAAAGTTTTACGACACTATTTGGCAATATCTTACGGAAAAATGACTCGGCAAAAAAATGAAAAAAAATGAAAAAGGGGCACTCGCGGTAAAATGGTCCTCGTGGTGATGAACGACATTTTAACTAAAAAAAAAAAACATGCACATGGTAGCCAAACAATCCACCAAGACTTTCCACAACTGATAACCTATACAAGTTGCACCATTCTACGACAATTTCATAATACGTAATAACTTTGATAATTATGCAAACTACCTCAGAAGGGTAAACTCGGACGCGAACGACCCCGACGCGTCTCAGAAATCGGGGAAGGAGTACAGCTACAGCAATGCACATCTGGACACTACTAGAGCGTGAAGGGGAGACACCTCCTGCAGGTCGATCACCCACAAATTCAGTCACAGGGGTGAGTCACGTGAGAAAAACCTGTTTTTTTTTGACGCTCGGGGTCGCAAACGACCCACCGTACCTATCCAGGGTTAAGCCACTTGGCCACGAAGAAAGATCTTGTCTTTGTGTGATTTCGCCTGGGGCACTGATCCCGAGGTCGTTAAGAGAATCCAGACATTAATGTATCAAAAATATATATGGCTTATTTGAATATATATATATATATATATATATATATATATATATATATATATATATATATATATATATATATATATATATATATATATATATATATAGTGTATATATATACATATATATATATATATATATATATATATATATATATATATATATATGTATATATATATATATATATATATATATATATATATATATATATATATATATATATATATATATATATATATATATATATATATATATATATATATATATATACAGTATATATATATATATATATATATATATATATATATATATATATATATATATATATATATATATATATATATACAGTATATATATATATATATATATATATATATATATATATATATATATATATATATATATATATATATATATTCAAATAAGCCATATACCCATGCAGGGACCAGGTTAGACTAGGTAGTGCGTACTACTAACGTAGCGGAAAAAAATATGGTATACCACACACTGTAATTTACTTGAATAGAAAGGTAGCTTTCAAACACATAGAATCTGTCTAACCAAAAATTTTGTTTGAAGTAGTGTTATTTATTGAGAGTTATTGACGATGCCACTAAACCACTAAACAAATCGTTAAAGGAGCTCACGTTTTGCATTATATTTCGTATTTATCCATTTTTTTCGGATTTATTGAACGAGAATGATAGAAACTAAATATATAATGCTATTGAGCATATAAAAATGTTTTGGAAATACTGTGGACAACAAAAATGTATGTTTCTGATATTTGTAGTCTAGTTTCTTAAAAAAAAATGAGAAAATGGTCACTAATTCCTACTCATATGTAAGTTGACAGGGAAGTCAAGCCTTGAAAGATTCGTTTTCTGAATATATGTAAGAGATTCTAAAAATATTATAAAAAATATCTCAATATCCTAATAAGAAAACAAGAACATATTTTAATTTTCTATTTTTCTTTAGACGTCTTTTATACTTTGAAATAAAAAGAAAAAGATATTGAAAGTTTCATCACGATTAACGTTAACATAATTACTATTACTAATAATACTATATACCGTTAATATTACCTTCTTTGACATATTAAACATCACAAACCGCTTTAAAGTACAACTACATTATATTCTCTTCTGAAATGTCAGGCAACACTTTCCGTCACTTAATATAGCATTGATATAATTCATAACTGATACTCTAATAATTTTAACAAATTCCAAATTACATTAGAATTTTTTTCACTTCATGGTTTCAATTGTATTTTTTTTCGTTCAAATTAATTTTTCAATCTATAAAGTATGAAAAAAATATGATAATTTCTTTTATCTGAGATCATATAATGGGATACAGAAATTTTTTCTGAATGAAGTTCCCGGATGATTGCCAAGTACTGGGAGTACAATTCCATTCAACACTGATAGAAATATTCTATTTTCGTGATAGGATAATTTTATCTGACAATAGAAAGCAAACAAGATATATTTTAGGCTTGAATTTATAATAAAATTACCCTGGTAAAATAATATAATTTTCTTGTTCAAGTGTTTATAAATTTAAGAAAAAATAATAATAATAAGGGTCTCTTATCAGTAAATTAATTCACGTTTAATACCAAAAAGCAGAAATTTAATGGGAAATATATTTCAATCTGAAAACCCTTAAAGTAATTGTATGTGTTGAAACTGAATACTCTCGGCTATCATTATTATGAAACTGGAGACCTTTGAAAATTTCAAGAACATTTTCAGGGTTCAAGTTAGGAGTTTCTCTCGTAATAAATGGACGGTTCCTTGGACGCGAGGCTTTTATTTATATTGATATTGTTGATCAATAATCTTCATTTAAGATTAAAGTTTGCTTCGAGTTTCAAACATAAAAGAGTATTTTATCATCATTGTTTTTGAGAAAAAAAAATCATTGTAAGATTCTGTGTACAAACAAATCAAAGATGCACGTGCACACACACACATACTTGTATATATATATATATATATATATATATATATATATATATATATATATATATATATATATATATATATATATATATATATATATATATATATATATATATATATATATATATTAATTTATGATTAATGGATTTTGACATAGCATAAATCTATTTTGGGGTGATATAACCATGTCGTCCTCATGGAAGTTCCCTTCGACAGCTTCCTACTGTATAATATTTCTGTGAGTGAAATTTCAAGAGAATTAACGTCAGGTATCACAGGGTTCTAACCCCCGGAACGACTATCCGAAGATATCATGTATAATCAGGAACGTATCCGAAGATAACCATAGATATCTGCACCCCCAATAAACTTTACCCAATCTAAACAACTAAGGGGAAGGATAAGTGAGGAGTCGTTACATATCTTCTCACCCATAGGTGCCCACGTTAGTCTCTGAAGCCCCATTCCACATAGCAGCGTAACTAGTGTGAAAAAAGGAGGATCCTACGAGGAATCGGAGAGGGACAACATAACAGGTGGGGCATCTGGACGATATGGGTATCTCACCCAAAAATAGATTTTTCTTACGCCAAAATACATTTTCTGGGCTCGAGCCATGTCATCCGGATGGATGTGTACCAGAGAAATACCTATTACTCGCTAGGAGGCCTTGAATAAAGGTTCCAATAACAAAATGCGCTAAATGGATTACTCCATCAAGGCATAGGTATCAATCTCAAACTTGTATTCCAGAACAATAAAGACGCTGTATTGACAAGTATGATGGCCTGTTAGGGGGGCAGAAAAGGGACAAAGGACCACCTTCCACCATGGGTAAGACATCCGATTTTAGTAGTGAGATTTTAGAACACCCAAAACTGAAGGAGGCATCGTAAGTAAAACGTAAGGAAGAAACACACATCAATACATTAAACAAGCCTGTTCAGGAAGGATAATAATCAAGAGGCACATTAATTCTATTGCCACTAAAATAATAATAGGGCTTAAGATAAAATTCATGTAAAAGTTCACAGTCTTTTATTTACAAGTATTAGTGCAAAGAATACCAAATAAATAACATTACTGGAATAAATATCAAATAATACATCCCTACCATGTCCATACAAAAGGTAACATTAGGGAATATAAAAACATGACATTGGGCACCGTAGGAAACTTTAGATAAGATAAATTGATTGATAAAGTCAAAACCATACATGTATAACAAATAAATTGAACTATAGACTAATCAACATTGAGACAGTTAGTCTCTAGCAGTAGGGGTACAACATTATGTCAGAGATACACTAATGAACCTGAAAAATAAAAGATTGATTTTATTTTCTTGTGATCCTGAAACAAAAACTCACTGTTTACTCAATATAAATAACAAGCTGGAGGAGGGCCCTACGACGCACTTGAGAGCTACGTCGATGCAGCGGGTTTGATAACACTTCCCGCAGCCACCACAAAATGTCGTATCTCCTTCAATTGCTTCAGATAATGCCGGGGACTATGTCGTCACAGGCTGAGGTACAGCAAAAACTGCCTGAGGGATGGCGTCGGGGGATGGAGCAAACAACTTTCTTAGGTAGGTTGGTTTGCGGGACCTCTTAGGCTATGGTCCTCCCCCAGGGGTGAATTTCCTTTCAAGGAGATCCTCCCTTCTTCTCAGCTGCAGCTTTATTCGTAACCTCCTTCACTAGCTTCTGGGTAAAGAGGTCTTTTCCCCCTATGCTAGAATCGATGAGACGTTTTGGCTCATGGCGTATAGTGGCTGAAGCAAGTACATGTTCTCTACAAGCTCTACGAGCCTGAAAGAAAGCATAAAGATCCTTCATAAAGGTGGCAAGATGAGTCTTTGCTAACAAGGAAAAGACTGGGGCATCCGTAAAATTCTCAATCATCATTTCCCTGAAGCACTGGAGAGACATTGAAGCTGATAACCTCTCTCTGGTCTCCATTTCAGCCCTAAGAAGGTGTTCAGGCATCCTGGGCAGTTTCTCATTATATTGGCGGCTGGCTACATCCTTATCCAGTTTACCCTCGGTGAAAGTAAAGTGGATATCAACCCAATGGTCAGCATCATGTGAAAGGATGAGTGACACTGGTTTGCACTCTTCCAACACTGGGAGAGGCTTACCCTCACGAATGGCCTTCTCCACAACCATGAAGCCCTTCGAAGCAAATGGGAAGACCATTGTGTCCGGAGCCACAAAGGTGGCTATCCTTTTACCATAGGCACCAAGCTGTGTATAAATACACCCTGCTTTCTTCATTTCTTTCACTGCCAAGTGTTGAGCCGTTGTATGTTCAAGAGGGATCGTTTCTTTAAGGATGGTATCATCCCCCAACGGAACCCCTTCAGGTAACCTCACATAGCAAAAGGGATAGTCATCAATATCTGGATAAAAATCCAGATTGGCTACCGATCTGTAGCCTATGTGGAGAATGGCCTCGGAAAACACCGCGTGGCCAGCATAATTGCAGGGACTCTAATGCGTGCAGTAAGGTAGCTGGGAAGGCAAGACTTTATCCTTAACCGGTTCCCCTTGCTTCTTCAAAGCCTGGATCTCTTCACACAAGGCTTTAAACATTATTCGTTGGTATTGTTGATTCCCCTCCATGAAAGCCTTCATGTTAGCCAAAAGTGTCAGATCCACAGAAGTACCCAATGTACTTGGGAATTGAGGGGGCTCCAAAATCTCCACTAAAGATGGTGGGGGAAAAGAAGCAGGAACTGCTCCTGTCACGGGAGATGTAGTAGTCGTCGTAGACAGGGAGACCACTATCGCAGTAGAGGCTGAAATGCAGACTCCAATAAGGAGTCCTCAACAGACCCCACATGAGCATTATCCAGCTCTTGCAGGTAAGAATCATCCACCCGATAGAGGGGTTCTTCATCTGACTCCACCATAAAGAGGAGACCCGATTGTCTACCCAGAGAGAGAGAGGAGACCGTTGACATCCTCTCTGAGTGTAAACTCATCAACTTGTAGCTGGACGGTTGGGATGGGTTTAGGGTGAAAGTAACCCAAACCGAATCAGGTCTGCCTTAGGAAAGAGGATATCCTTCCACTCGGCAGATGGGAGATAAGGGGCAATCGGATCAGTATTCTTCTTGAATCCCCTTACCCAGGTGCGGAAGATCGCTGGAAGAACACCCGATCATCCTCAGACACTGCAATCCTGTAGATCTCAGTACGAGACTGGACCCTTCATCTTCCCACACTTCGAATGGGTGCGACAAGTATCGTGACCGCAAGGATGTCTCACAGTCCTGGCACAAATCTGTACTCTACAGTGCATCTCGGTCATAAACACCGCCTGTAAAGAGAAAAAGTACAATGAGTGTGTGTCTCTAACAGTCACCAAAGGCTGAATAGAATGGATTAGTAACATTCTCTGCTGACATTAAAGGGAATAGTAATCCCCAAATCGTGTGTAATTGCCATTGGTGAGAAAGTAGGAGATAAAGTACAAAATGTCCAAACTCCTATTAAGGGTATTAGATTGGAAAAATTAGCCTATTTAAAGTTGGTTGCTACAGTCTGAAATGAAATATTTAGAGAGGGGTGCTCATGGAAAGAACCATCGCTCCTATATCTCCGCATAGGAATAGCCAATCAGAAAAGAACGGAACTGGAATCCAATAGAATGATACATCGACGCATAGATAACTGAGCAAAAGTCTGTGGCAATATAAAGACTAAAAATGGAGGTTAATATTCTCACAAGAGAGAACCCAAAATAGGGATCTAGCCTATAGAGTTATCAACCATTTATGCAATCTATACCTCGAGAGGGAAATGGACAAATTGATGGAAAACATCTAACCATGTGTAGTAGTTATCTCTATGCCAAGACACGGAAGACCTTTCGTAAAAGAGACTCCTATGACCAGCATACATAAAGAAGCCTCAGAAGGGGAAGGAACAAGGCCTTTATGTTAATCTGTAGCTGTATTCATCTACAGACAGTAGAGAACCCAACTTAAAGTAGATAAAGCGGTGTTAAAAGGACAAAAAGACATGTGCCCTAAATGTACCATCGTTGCCGGAAGTAACGGCACTGTTCTAGTAATGGCATTGTCATTAACGTGTAAAACTCCCTAAGGCACTGGCACAGTAATCATTCCCATATACTAATACTATTCCCGCCGCATGTAACGACTATGTCGGCAGGTGTATGGCGGTGGACACAAGCGGCAATTGTTTCTGCAGAAACCCTATGCTGTATGGGAAGGCAGTGTTGCTAGATGCACCACTGCCGTAAATAGTGGCGTATCGCCAGTACAGGTACTATAGGAAAGTATGCCGTTAGGAGGCGACAAGGCCGTTAGGTACCGGCACCACTGTCTAACAACTCACCCCTCAGGGAGAAGCATGCTGACGGCTCTGGAGGGCCAGAACCCAGAAGGAACTAGCCCTCACCAACAGCAATCGCAAAAACATAGTAGCATAATAACAAAATTTCAGCGATGTAAGTCCCGGAAAGGCCAATCACAGAGAGGTAACAGTATGGGTTAGAATGCCCATACACTATATGAGTATCATTAACAAACAACTTGTTGTTCCTAGAGGCTAGGAACAACGGCAGAACAATAAAGTCAGTGCACCGACATTTTGAGCTCCCCCTTCGCAAAGGGGAACACCAAAGAACTGCATGGACTCAGCATGAGAAATCACGAATGAATGTAGCATGGAAGACCAACGGATACGCCGGTGAAAGTTACGCTAAGCCTGGATGGAGCAAGTCAAACGATATATCCTAAAGGCTAAGAGGAACGGCAGTACAGGAAGTCAGCGTAACAAAAAAATGAGATCTCTCTTTGCAAAGGGGAGCTCCAAAGTACTGCGAAGACCTAGTCTGGGAAATCACGAGTGATTGCAGCACAACGGTCAAGAGCCTAAACGGTCTAAAATACCGGAGGATCAAAGACATGTGGTCATAATAAGTCAGTAAATTTGTATAACTGAGGTAAAACACCCCTAAGGGAAAAGGCCACTGCCAACGAATCCAGTAAGACAGACCTAAACGCCATCTGCAAGCCCATATACAACTGAAATGATACTGCTCTCTAGGCTAGGCAAACCGAAACTGACACGCACCATCAAAAACATAAAATACAATACTGCAATGTAAATGCAAACATAAAATAGAGCCCAAAACATCGTAATGCTAAAATAATACTAGCTAACGTGAAATTTATAAATTAAACTAAGTGAACACGAGAAATAATCGCGATCGGGTACAATAACAAGACGCCCAAGCTAGCTGGACTCGTCGAGCTCCAGCTCCCTCATCGTAAAAGCTAAATAACTATCCCCATAGGGATCCAAAACACTTACAGCTAAAGTAAAATGTAAAGAGAGGTTAGTACTCAGCTTAGACGATAATGAGGAAGCCATCATATGAAGAAAACCTTAAAAAAATCTGATAAATAGCGCACAAGGAAACAACAACAACAGTAGGTCTATGCTGCGAACAAAGGAAATGGGGCTACAGAGACAAACACGGGCACCTTAAGGTGAGAGGATATGTAACGGTTACTCACTTATCCTTCCCCTTACTTGATTAGACTGGGTAAAGTCTATTGGGGGTGCAGATATCTATGATTTTCTTCGAATACGTCCCTGATTATGCACGATATCTTCGGATAGTCATTCCGGGGGTTAGAACCCTGTGATACCTGAAGGCATTTCTCTTGTAATATAACTCACAGAAATATTATACAGTAGGAAGCTGTCGAAAGGAACTTCCATCAGGATGAGTATGGTTGAGCGAAGCTATGTTAGCTCAAACTAGGGACTGTTCGGTAATCATTCAATGGGCTTAGCTTTGTTAGGTATAGAAAAAAGATCATGATACAGAAAATTGAAAATTCAAAAATAATAGTTTGCAGAAAGCCTTTAATCAGAAGGTTTACAAATTACAAAAGAATTTGAATTAATCATTTATGCGCGTGCGTGTGAGAGAGAGAGAGAGAGAGAGAGAGAGAGAGAGAGAGAGAGAGAGAGAGAGAGAGAGAGTATGATATTCAATAGATTCCTAAATATACTTCAAAGACGTCCAGAGATAAAGGAAAGCTATAATGTGGATTTCTAGTGTTGATGAACTCGAACAATTAGTCAAAACATCCCACAAGAAGATTAAAAGATATCGATGAATAAAAATGCTATTACAGCGACAGAAAAAACGTCCTTTCAACCTTACCAAACTTCTCTCTCTCTCTCTCTCTCTCTCTCTCTCTCTCTCTCTCCCCCCCTCTCTCTCTCTCTCTCTCTCTCTCTCTCTCTCTCTCTCTCTCTCTCTCTCTCTCTCTCTCTTAAATGAATAGGAAATGAATTCATTTCATTATGAAAATTACTGTGAATTTGTAGAAAATATATTTTAGCTGTGACAGACCATTCTCTATATGCGTCTGTTTTTGTTTTTGTCTGACATCTTATGAGTTATGTTTCTGTAATCTCTTTTTTTTTCATCATGACTTTAGATTTTTATGTTCACAGGTTCGCACTACATCCTAAAGCCTGTTCAGAAATTGATGTTAATTGGAGAAATGTTGATAGAGATTTACGAACATTAACCCAAGAATAGTAATATTACTCATAAAGTAGATTGAAGACATTACATTGTATGAATTTTTCCTTTTTATTTATATAGTCTTGTTCCAAAATTTTATTGAAGTTGTAAATATGCTAACCTACCCACCATACATATGTACAGTGCAAACCCACATAAATTCACATACATATGTATCACTTATCTATTCCAAGGTTTTGCCAAACCATATCGTCTTTGTTTAAAGCATAATATATGTGAAGACAAAATAAATGAATCTAGCTTACAAAAAAAAAAAAAATCGCAAAAACATTATATCAAATACTTTCCAATCATCTGAAGCTTGATATTTGATTTCGCAAGCAACTTAATGATTCTCAACAAAGTTAGCAGCATCTTTAGATCACGCTCCAGTCTAATGTTTTGATTATGTTGAGATTTTAGATATAACATATTCATCGTTTTTGACAATTTTCATTATCATCAATATTATATCACATTATCATTACCATATGTCTGATATATATTGTTAAGCAACTGAACACAAAAAGTTAGGAATATAAGCAATGAAAAATATAGACAATTATTATTATTATTATTATTATTATTATTATTATTATTATTATTATTATTAGCCAAGCTACAACCCTTGTTGGAAAAGCAAGATGGTATAAGCCCAAGGGCTCGACAGGGAAAATATCCCAGTGAGGAAAGGAAATAAAGGAAATAAATAAATGATGAGAAAAATTAACAATATATCACTCTAAAAACAGTAACAGTGTTAAAACAGATAAGTCCTATATAAACTATTAAACGACGTCAAAAAGAGATATGTCTTACATAAACTATAAAAAGACTCATGTCAGCCTGGTCAACATTATTCATTTTCTCCAACTTTTGAACTTTTCAAGTTCAACTGATTCAACTACCCGATTAGGAAGATCATTCCACAACTTGGTAACAGCTGGAATAAATCATCTAGAATACTAGAATACTCTAAAGGATGAAATAAGGTTTTCGCAAGTTGTATTGGAAGTGATACCTATCTCGTTAGGAGCTCTCGGAATATCCCCAGAGAAACAAAACAGAAACCAGGAGAGGATTAGCTGAGTGAACCTTGAACCAATCAAGCTCCCAAAAGTCTTATTATAAGTCTATAGTATAGCTGCACACATAGTAGGGGTCAGATCATCGGGAAATGGGTTGCAACATAGACACACACTTGGGAGTATCAAGAAGATTGTGGCAAATAATAAAAGTAAAAGTTGACTGGTTTCATTTCCAGTAACATCAGCATAGATGTTCACCAGGACTTCATCAGGAAAAGGCAAACCTTCTGCTGTGGTCGCACCAAAAAAGAAGTTGCCTTCCAAGGAAACAGCTTAAAATCAGGCCATATAGCTGGGATCGATATGCTGACATACAAATGTTAGACGAACGTGTTACAACTGTAAAAGCTAGGAAGCTAACAAAAACAACAACAACATCATCATCAATAACAACAACAACATAAATTAAATACCCAATAACGAAAATAATAACAGCGATAACAGTAATGATAGTATTGTGTGGAAAAGGTTATCAGTATTGTATGGAAATGGTTATCAATCACACCAGGACTTCGCTAACAATAAGAAAGTGTCATATTAATCTACACAGAAAAAGTCCTTTCCTGACCTCTTTCATAATTTCTCATAACCTAATTTCCCAAAGGAAAAAAAGGTAACCAGCTCCAATAAAATAACCACCTTCCCCCTAATGGTATTTCCTATGATCATTTCCTTAAGGATATTGTGAGGGTATAAAAGATATAATGACATCTGATATAGAGTGAAATATCTTTCACATAATCAGTGATAGATAATTCATATCTTTCAAATGAGTAACAGGAAACTAAGTCATTAAAGATATTATCTTGAGAATTTTTAAAATTTAATGAAACACTCAATATTATATTTTAGATAATGAAGAGGTGATAAAATCACTTAGAATATCTTTCGAGCGATGGAGAGGTAACAGGGTGATTTATATCTTTTTTTTTATGAAAATAAGGTCATGGAATAAATGAGGATAGGTTTCATATGACCAAGAAATAGCTTAGATATTTATCCTTATCTTATAAATGATCAACGGATGATTAATTGTCTATGGATTTTTTTCATATTATCACCAGAGAATAGATTACTTATCTCTGAAGTCTTTAGAACAAGCCGGATTGAAGTACTCATTATAACCGAGTATAAATGAATCATTATAAAGGTATTTTAGAGAGAGAGAGAGAGAGAGAGAGAGAGAGAGAGAGAGAGAGAGAGAGAGAGAGATTTCTCACCTGGATCACACATACAGTACTTCTCCATAAACTCTAGTAATAGGTCAGCTGACATGAAGCCCTTCTTTGTACCAAGCCATTTCAATTATCATTTGAAGAAAAATTCTTGTAAGTTCAGAAATACTTTGTGACACTTTTCTTGATCAATAATATCTATATCTATCTATCTATCTATCTATCTATCTATCTATATATATATATATATATATATATATATATATATATATATATATATATATATATATATATATATATATATATATATATATATACATATATCTAATAGATAGATAGATAGATATGTATATATATATATATATATATATATATATATATATATATTCATATATATAAATAGATAGATATATATATATATATATATATATATATATATATATATATATATATATATATATGTATATATATATATATATATATATATATATATATATATATATATATATATATACGTATATATAAATATATACACACATATATATATATATATATATAGATATATATATATATATATATATATATATATATATATATATATATATATATATATATATATATACACATATATGTAAATATCACCCACGAAATGCATTTAATACCGAATTCTATCTTGGGAAATACATATCCACTTGGAATTCATTTTATGGTAACAGCTTCTGGCCGTGTGGTGATTCGAACCACCACCTGTACGGCTAGAAACTATGCAGGCAGGGACCCTATCGACTCAGCTATCAAGAGAGACTAAAAGTTTATGACAAGTCCCCCTACATATTCCTGTCGAATTCAGGATTCTGTTCATAGACTTGAAATAGACCCATCTCCACCATGATAGCTGAATCGTGAGTTTGCAACACGTGGTTATTTTAATGAACATATATCACAAGCACACGTGATTTTAATTAATGTAAATATCACCCACGAAATGCATTTAATACCGAATTCTATCTTGGGAAATACATATCCACTTGGAATTCATTTTATGGTAACAGCTTCTGGCCGTGTGGTGATTCGAACCACCACCTGTACGGCTAGAAACTATGCAGGCAGGGACCCTATCGACTCAGCTATCAAGAGAGACTAAAAGTTTATGACAAGTCCCCCTACATATTCCTGTCGAATTCAGGATTCTGTTCATAGACTTGAAATAGACCCATCTCCACCATGATAGCTGAATCGTGAGTTTGCAACACGTGGTTATTTTAATGAACATATATCACAAGCACACGTGATTTTAATTAATGTAAATATCACCCACGAAATGCATTTAATACCGAATTCTATCTTGGGAAATACATATCCACTTGGAATTCATTTTATGGTAACAGCTTCTGGCCGTGTGGTGATTCGAACCACCACCTGTACGGCTAGAAACTATGCAGGCAGGGACCCTATCGACTCAGCTATCAAGAGAGACTAAAAGTTTATGACAAGTCCCCCTACATATTCCTGTCGAATTCAGGATTCTGTTCATAGACTTGAAATAGACCCATCTCCACCATGATAGCTGAATCGTGAGTTTGCAACACGTGGTTATTTTAATGAACATATATCACAAGCACACGTGATTTTAATTAATGTAAATATCACCCACGAAATGCATTTAATACCGAATTCTATCTTGGGAAATACATATCCACTTGGAATTCATTTCATGGTAACAGCTTCTGGCCGTGTGGTGATTCGAACCACCACCTGTACGGCTAGAAACTATGCAGGCAGGGACCCTATCGACTCAGCTATCAAGAGAGACTAAAAGTTTATGACAAGTCCCCCTACATATTCCTGTCGAATTCAGGATTCTGTTCATAGACTTGAAATAGACCCATCTCCACCATGATAGCTGAATCGTGAGTTTGCAACACGTGGTTATTTTAATGAACATATATCACAAGCACACGTGATTTTAATTAATGTAAATATCACCCACGAAATGCATTTAATACCGAATTCTATCTTGGGAAATACATATCCACTTGGAATTCATTTTATGGTAACAGCCTCTGGCCGTGTGGTGATTCGAACCACCACCTGTACGGCTAGAAACTATGCAGGCAGGGACCCTATCGACTCAGCTATCAAGAGAGACTAAAAGTTTATGACAAGTCCCCCTACATATTCCTGTCAAATTCAGGATTCTGTTCATAGACTTGAAATAGACCCATCTCCACCATGATAGCTGAATCGTGAGTTTGCAACACGTGGTTATTTTAATGAACATATATCACAAGCACACGTGATTTTAATTAATGTAAATATCACCCACGAAATGCATTTAATACCGAATTCTATCTTGGGAAATACATATCCACTTGGAATTCATTTTATGGTAACAGCTTCTGGCCGTGTGGTGATTCGAACCACCACCTGTACGGCTAGAAACTATGCAGGCAGGGACCCTATCGACTTGTCATAAACTTTTAGTCTCTCTTGATAGCTGAGTCGATAGGGTCCCTGCCTGCATAGTTTCTAGCCGTACAGGTGGT
Source organism: Palaemon carinicauda (assembly GCF_036898095.1). Taxonomy (NCBI): domain Eukaryota; kingdom Metazoa; phylum Arthropoda; class Malacostraca; order Decapoda; family Palaemonidae; genus Palaemon; species Palaemon carinicauda. The sequence continues at coordinate 83,766,667 of NC_090734.1, forward strand.
GGTTCGAATCACCACACGGCCAGAAGCTGTTACCATAAAATGAATTCCAAGTGGATATGTATTTCCCAAGATAGAATTCGGTATTAAATGCATTTCGTGGGTGATATTTACATTAATTAAAATCACGTGTGCTTGTGATATATGTTCATTAAAATAACCACGTGTTGCAAACTCACGATTCAGCTATCATGGTGGAGATGGGTCTATTTCAAGTCTATGAACAGAATCCTGAATTCGACAGGAATATGTAGGGGGACTTGTCATAAACTTTTAGTCTCTCTTGATAGCTGAGTCGATAGGGTCCCTGCCTGCATAGTTTCTAGCCGTACAGGTGGTGGTTCGAATCACCACACGGCCAGAAGCTGTTACCATAAAATGAATTCCAAGTGGATATGTATTTCCCAAGATAGAATTCGGTATTAAATGCATTTCGTGGGTGATATTTACATTAATTAAAATCACGTGTGCTTGTGATATATGTTCATTAAAATAACCACGTGTTGCAAACTCACGATTCAGCTATCATGGTGGAGATGGGTCTATTTCAAGTCTATGAACAGAATCCTGAATTCGACAGGAATATGTAGGGGGACTTGTCATAAACTTTTAGTCTCTCTTGATAGCTGAGTCGATAGGGTCCCTGCCTGCATAGTTTCTAGCCGTACAGGTGGTGGTTCGAATCACCACACGGCCAGAAGCTGTTACCATAAAATGAATTCCAAGTGGATATGTATTTCCCAAGATAGAATTCGGTATTAAATGCATTTCGTGGGTGATATTTACATTAATTAAAATCACGTGTGCTTGTGATATATGTTCATTAAAATAACCACGTGTTGCAAACTCACGATTCAGCTATCATGGTGGAGATGGGTCTATTTCAAGTCTATGAACAGAATCCTGAATTCGACAGGAATATGTAGGGGGACTTGTCATAAACTTTTAGTCTCTCTTGATAGCTGAGTCGATAGGGTCCCTGCCTGCATAGTTTCTAGCCGTACAGGTGGTGGTTCGAATCACCACACGGCCAGAAGCTGTTACCATAAAATGAATTCCAAGTGGATATGTATTTCCCAAGATAGAATTCGGTATTAAATGCATTTCGTGGGTGATATTTACATTAATTAAAATCACGTGTGCTTGTGATATATGTTCATTAAAATAACCACGTGTTGCAAACTCACGATTCAGCTATCATGGTGGAGATAGGTCTATTTCAAGTCTATGAACAGAATCCTGAATTCGACAGGAATATGTAGGGGGACTTGTCATAAACTTTTAGTCTCTCTTGATAGCTGAGTCGATAGGGTCCCTGCCTGCATAGTTTCTAGCCGTACAGGTGGTGGTTCGAATCACCACACGGCCAGAAGCTGTTACCATAAAATGAATTCCAAGTGGATATGTATTTCCCGAGATAGAATTCGGTATTAAATGCATTTCGTGGGTGATATTTACATTAATTAAAATCACGTGTGCTTGTGATATATGTTCATATACATATATATATATACTGTATATATATATACATATATATATATATATATATATATATATATATATATATATATATATATAGAGAGAGAGAGAGAGAGAGAGAGAGAGAGAGAGAGAGAGAGAGAGAGAGAGATATATTTATATATGTATAAATATATATATATATATATATATATATATATATATATATATATATATATATATATATATATATATATATATATATATATATATATCTATATATATATATATATATATATATATATATATATATATGTACATATACATACATATATATATATATATATATATATATATATATATATATATATATATATATATACATCTATATATGTATATATATATATATATATATATATATATATATATATATATATATATATATATATATATATATATATATATATATCATGTCGACGGGTAATGAGACATTGGAACATAGTTTTTTCCACTTTATTACAAAAAGGTTTGTGAATACATATTATACAACCTGAGAATCTCAGATGAAAACCTAATTCTCATTATGATCGCTCGAGCGGTACTGATCAACCCTCGGCAAGTGCATTGAATGTTGCTCTGTCAATATGCTGAATTGGGAAATTTTGTGAAATTATCCACTGTGATAGTGATATAATGTGACCAATAGGCTCATCATACGTCCTCTATCAGTGATTGCGCACTACAATTCCTGACGGTCATAGTACTCCTAAAAAGGTCATCAATCTCAATATATAGAACACATTTCTAGATATTTTTCATATTAGTATTAGGACACCCGGTCCCTTCCCCCAGATCCTCCCTCCGAGAGGAGATGCGCACTCGCCCTCTCTTATATAGGATATATGGAGGACACTCCGACCCGGAATAGGCATGGCATGTAATAGACAGAAATACAACATAAAATATATACATAAAAATCACGCAAAACAATAACATACATATTCCACAAAAATATCAAGAATGTAATATTGCTTGTGAAAATGTACAAAATATAATATAAAATCATTTCACTCGTTTCTTCTTATGACTTCTACAACTGAAATATAGAATACTCACAAAAAAAAAAAAAAATCCTATAAACATCGGTATTGCACAACCTCATCAATAAGCTCCTTCTGATTACGGGCACTACCTGCTTTTCGGGCAGGTTAAAGGAAAGAATAGTTATTCCTTCATCACTCGATTTTACTTGACCGGGTGTACGGCACGATTTCGCAACAAAATTCGCCACCATCGTTACGCCATTTTTAAAATCACTAGTACACTTACAGTTGTTACTATCAATCGGGGGCTATTAGCCATTTTCCCGAGAAAACCATTCAGCTTCCCGTCCTTCTCTAATAACTTCAAGTATAAGATTAACATCTACACATTCTCTAACACTGACTTTCATCGAGGCTGAATTTTGATCCCGTAGCCACTTGACCTTCGGGAACTGCTCTGGCCCCGGCAACTAAGAATCATACAATGCATAAATAATACAGCATCCGCCTGACGGATCACACCTGACCTATTTTACCTCTGGTTGTTTGTTTTAAGGTTCACTCAGCAGTATGTCATACGTATTGCTACCACAGCACTTTACTTATACATTAAGCACCAACATAAGAACACATTGCTATCATCAAGTTTATTTAAAACACATCAAAAAAATAAATGAGGTCTGTTAAAAAAACAACAGGGAATAAAATCCTACTCATCAAATCAAGGAATGTCGCGTATGCAGGGGTAAGGAGGTACAGTCTTGTTGACACTTTTGGAAATTACCTCTTTCGGCTCTACATGTATGTGTGCCTGATGATGTTCAGACACTGCACCATTAATAATGCTTTGTATCAATAGTGTGTTAGATTTAGCCATCAGTACTCGGTACGAACCCAAATATGCTGGATCTAGTTTGTGTTTCCTCTGTTGTAATCGTTTCAAATATACATGATTGCTCACAAATACTTTCGCAGGTGCGGATATGAACTGACCATTATACTTTGAGCTGTGTTTTTCATTAGCTCTTTTCAAAAACTTTTCAGTGGTGGTCATTGCTCTTCTTAAAGATTTAGTAAATAGACACGTTATTGCTCAGTTGAATAATTTGGCAACTGTTGCAAATGAATCAAGACTGTATATAGTAACAAAAGATCCTGTCCATAAACTAAAAAGAAAAATGTGTCCCTGAGCAAGGCATTATATGTAATGTTCAATGCTAGCTCAGCTGTAAGAAGCATGGCATGCCAATGAAGGGGTCATCAGCCACTAAGTAACGTAAAATTCGCACCACTTCCCGATTAGCGAATCGGCTAAGCCATTAGCTTAAGACCTATATGCAGTCACTGAAAAGTGTTTAATTTTCATTAACTCCGTGACCTATTTCACCACATTATTCACAAACTCGAGACCATTATCACTTATGAAAGTTTTCGGGCAACCAAACCTAGTAATGAAAGAGCACAGCTCCTGGGCAAATGAATTTGCTGATTTATCCAATATTGCATAAGTATGAGTAAAACCAGTAAATGCATCCCCCAATACGCATATATACTTACGTTGTGTTACACCAGAAGGAAATGGTCCTACCTCATCCATAGGCACCCTATAAAACTCAATAGGAATCACAGGCTACTTTCTGGCTTCCGGTACAGTGATTTTATGTTCTTTGAAACTGTTACAAACATGACAACGTTTTACATAATGTTCCGTATACTTTTTTCATTCCTAACCAAAACAAGGATTCTCATGTGCTCCTTAATGTTCTATCAATCCTTAAATGCCATGAAAACGGACTTGCATGTACAATGTGGATGGCTCGATTAATTAAGAGGGAGGAAGAGCTACCCGTGCAAAAAATTCTCCTCCCCTCCTCTAGCAAGCACAATATAAGATATGATTTTCTATAAAATAAAACTCTCCCGAGGCACATTTAGAAATGATGGGTAACTCTCTGATTACCGTTTAATCACTGCTCACACTCTTTCCATCCATTCCTCTTTTTTCTTTTCCTCGCGGACTTCCTGTATGTCCCAACCTCCCAAGTCAAGCACACCTGCATCATCAAGGCACTCATTTTGGACACCTCTGGTCATATCATCGGTCAGTCACATACATTCACCTTCATTATTTCCATCGCTCTCTCTCTCTCTCTCTCTCTCTCTCTCTCTCTCTCTCTCTCTCTCTCTCTCTCTCTCTCTCTCTCGCAGAGCTCATTTTCTGATTGCTCCTCTCATGATTTCACGTCTCGTTTTCTATTTTGGTGGGGGCCTTCAATATTTTGGTTTCGTTCTTCGCTCTTCTTTTGTGCCCTGGTTGTTACTCCTATTACTGCACCTCTAGAGAGGGCATCGGCTACCTAGTTAGCTTTATCTTCTTTGTGGTCAAAACCCTTTATATTAAACTCTAACAATCTTTCAATACATCTCGCCTGTCTAGAAATCAAGTAATTTTTGTAAAATAAATCACCTAAGGGGCACTGATCACTTTGGAACTCAATCGGATGGCCTAATAAAAAGAGCCGATGCCTTTGTAGAACCCAAAGAATAGCTAATGCCTCTTGATCGAATGTACTATAAGTCTTTTGTGCCCATTTTAAAGCCTGGAAGCAAAACAAATGGGTCGCTCTCTATCTTTATCATCTCTTTGAGAAATTACGCCAACAACAGCTACCCTACTCGAATTTGTTGTCACTTAAAACGGACGATCAAATCTAGGATATGGGAGTAATTAATTGCTAGTTGACACTTCTTTTAAATGATTAAAGGCCATCTCTTCTTCATTCCCCAATTTATTACTTTTTGTTTCTTTAATGCATCTTAGGGTCTTGCTATCTCTCCAAAACCTCTTATGAATTTACAATAATACCCAGCATGCCCAAGGAACCCCGCTACTGACTTAGGGGTGCGTGACCTGGGGAACACTAATAGATTATACTTTACTGTGGCCGGCTGGATACCTTCTGGGGTTATTATATGACCTAAAATTTCGACCTGTTTACAGAAAAATTTGCACTTTGACATATTTCTTTTCATACCATTACATCGCAATGCATTCAAATCTTACGAATATTGTTAATATGTTTTGTGTTATAGGTCACATGTCTTACTTCTAATAAAGGACGTGTGATAAACCAGTCCCGATGCAGGAAGGATGGCAGCCATGAGAGGCCCTCCTCACCCCACAATCTAGAAGAGGGGAAAACTTAGTCAGCAGTTGAGAAGATTCTTCAAATGGTGGCAGTGTGGAGGAATGGGGCATCAGCAAGTGGAGTGTCCCACCCAAGGATCCCCCCGCTCTTATACTTGTCACTCCTACGATCACCTACCTCAAGAGTGCCCAGCAAAAAACACTGAGGGTGGCCGGGCTGTGGCACACGCACACCATCCCCCGACAAACACCCGAGGAAAAGGAAACAGAGGAAAGGGGAAAAGTGGGAGATTGATGCACCCCCTGCTCTTCTAGATAATCCCTTGTTCCCTTAATTTACTAATTTCCCCTCTATTTCTCCCTGGAAATAAAAGGGTACCTTATAAGGCCTTGACCTGATCGGCTCCGCCTTCCCAGTTTCAATGCTGAAGGGAAATCGATCAATCCTCCTGGGTAGCTCGTTTCCAATTGCAATTACATCAGAACAATTATTAACAATATTACTAATTACAGGTTGATATTCTGGCGGACATAGTCTTCCCGCTCTCATAATCAAGTTCTGAATGCTTTGGTCTTTGGAGTTAGGGCTCCCAAGATCCCATTATTAGCTATTTCACAAAACTCAAATTCACACAGAGAATCACATCCTAACACAACTCTTTTATATGACAAATTA
>NC_090734.1:83785488-83825504 GCF_036898095.1 Palaemon carinicauda
TATTATTATTATTATTATTATTATTATTATTATTATTATTATTATTATTATTATTATTATTATTATTATTATTATTATTCACCACTATCATGCAAAAAAGTCACCAATCACACACCTACATAAATATCATTCAGAATGAAATTACGTAACTTTCGATGAAAAGAAAACCCACTGACACAAATTCCTGACATTGCCTCACAGCTAGATAAAATTAAATTGCAATAAGACCAGTTTCGCTTTTCCCGAGGAATTTCTTTGATCAAAGGAGAAAACATTCTTTTCTTTAGACGAGGTAAATGGAGGGGAAATCTCGATCTGCTCTAGAAGAAGAAGAAGAAGAAGAAGAAGAAGAAGAAGAAGAAGAAGAAGAAGAAGAAGAAGAAGAAATAGTACTCCCAGATCGCCTAGGATGCTTGAAAAAATGCAGTTAAAGATGTCTTGGATTCTGTTTCATAGTTCCATCTTGGAAAATATCCATATATGTCTTTCACATTGCTATTAAAATCATCCATATTGCTAGTTTTATTGCATCATAGCCAATATATCAAATTTCTGAGGTAAAGATAAGGTATACTCCAAAAGATGTTTGTGAAATTTTGAAAGATCTGCAGGCATACGCACTGTCATATTATTATTATTATTATTATTATTATTATTATTATTATTATTATTATTATTATTATTATTATTATTATTATTATTATTATTATTATATTTTTTCCCTTTATCACAGTCTTTTCAACTAGGTGGTATTTATAGTGTAGGGTTCCGGGTTGCATCCTGCCCCCTTAGGAGTCAATCACTTTTCTTATTATATAGGCCGTTTCTAGCACCACAATCTTCTGCATGAGTCCGGGAGCAACTTCAGCCTCTAGTTTTTCTAGATTCCTTCTCAAGCATCTTGGGATCATGCCTAGTGCTCCTATGATAATGGGTACAATTTCCACTGGCATATCCCATATCCTTATTTTTATTTTCAGGTCTTGGTACTTTCCATTTTTTCCTTCTCTTTCTCTTCAAATGTGGAGTCCCATGGTACTAAGACATCAATGAGTGATACTTTCTTCTTGATTTTGTCAATCAACGTCACATGTGGTCTATTTACGCGTATCACCCTATCTGTTCTGATACCATAGTCCCAGAGGAGCATTACCTGATAGTTTTCTATCACTCCTTCAGGTTGGTGCTCGTATCACTTATCTTGCACAGGCTCCAGTGGAGGGCTTTTGAGGTGAAGGGAAGGTACCCACTTCTGAATCCGTTTGTCCATGTACTTTAGAAACGACCGAAACCTTAGTATCTTTAGTAATGCTGTGCCAACTGAACTTCGACCTTAGGAGATGTGCAGTAGATCGGCTCGAGGAATATGAGACGCCATGGAAGAGATCAAACACCTGTTGGTTCATGGGGGCAGGTATCCAAGGTCAGGACCTACCAGTACTTGATATATTATAGAAAGGTAGTGTAGGAGTCGTCAAGGGCGTCATCTTCCCAACAGAGGGATGTACAGGATGTCTTGCATGCTAGGTTCTCTGGATATTTTCATTGGGTTTCTGACAAGGCGTTGTTATCCAATCTAAGGTAGCAGGTAGGTAGAAGGTTGGCCAGGGCATCATCCTCCCGTTGAGATACTACCGCCAGAGAGTTATTGGGTCCTTTGACAAGCCAGACAGTACTACATCGGATCTCTCTCCTTGATTACGGATCAGTAACCTTTGCCTATACATACACCGAATAGTCTGTCATATCCTTTCCGTATTCTCCTCTGTCCTCATAAGCCTGACAACACTGAGTTACCAACTATTGTTCGCTGAAGAGGTCAAGCACTATACTGTAATTATTTAATAGCTACTTCCTCTTAGTAAGGGTAGAAGAGCCTCTTTAGCTATGGTAAGCAGCTCTTCTGAGAGAAGGACACTCCAAAATCAAAATCATTGTTCTCTAATCTTAGATAGTACCATAGCCCCTCTACCATGGTCTTCCACTGTCTTGGGATAGAGTTTTATGACTTAAGGGTACAATTTGACATACTATTCTATCTATTTTATCTCACTCTTTTTTTATCTTGATATTCTACATATGAAAGATCTATTTTAATGTTTTTTTCTGCTCTTAACTTCAACTTTATCTAAACTCTTCTAGTTCATCTTTCAGCCTTTCATCCATCTTTCTCTCTAATCTCTTTGGAATAGGCATATTATATATTTTCATTACAACTGACGTGAGTCTGAGGCCTCTGTAATTACTGCCATCAGCCAGGTCTCCTGTTTTGCCATTTTCATAAAACACTCCTAACTCCCATTCATCAGGGTTTTCCTCTTCATGCCACATTTAAATGAAATAATCTTGCAAGTACTCTATGAGTCACTCTATTTACAGCCAGTATCATCTCAACAGTTAATTTATCATAACTAGGGGCTTTCCATCTCTTTAGTTTTTAATGAAAGCTTTGACTTCAAACACTCTGAATTCATTCATGGGCACATCAAGGTCTTCATCAGATAAAGGTACATCAATCAATTTATTCCCTTCGTATCACCCATTCATGACCTCACTAAAGTTGCCTTTCTTCATATTATGTTGTTATAACAGATCCCTATTTTTTGTTGATTTGTATGTTTCTTCTCCTTTGTCCCAATAGATATTTAATTAATAGTTCTATGAGCACTTATTACACCATAGCCACTCCCTGAATTCATAGAATTGTCAGCCTCATCTGCATTCTTGTCTAAATATTATCTTCAGTAATTCTAGGCTCTTCTTTTGACCTCAATTTCAATATTGGAATACTTAGCATGCTCTAACTTGTAATTTTCATTATATTGCTCGAAAACATTCAACAATCAATTTGTTTCTTTGCCTCATTTTTACAGATTCCAAGTATGATTTAATATTGATGGCTTTCATTTTTATAGCTGCATTTCCCTATATCACACTATTCTTAATTAAATGTCTGCTCTTCGTCACTTCGAGTCTAAAAGTCTTCAAATCGATTCCTACATTTCTTTGCAAATGTTTCTCTTTGCTCATTTTCTAAAGCTTAGTTGTATCAATTATAGGTGTTCTATCTACATTCCTGTTGGGTATTTTTAGTTTTAATTTAAATGTAGCAAGGAGCTGAATATCACTGCCAATATCTGCACCTCTATACATTTATTTTCCTTTGTCAGTCTTTATTTATTAGTATGTGATCTATTTTATTTCTGTAATAGTTATACGGTGAGGTTCATGTATATTCGTGGATATCTTTGTGCTGGAAAAGAGTACCTCCAAGGACAGGATTATTTTTCGAACAAAAACTTGTAGAATGTATTCCATGTTCAATTCCAACTTCGCCAAGACCCACAACATCCATCATATTATCTAAACCTTGATTATTCCTTCCAAATTAGCATTGAAGTCACCAATCCCAATTTTCATCTCTCTCTCTCTCTCTCTCTCTCTCTCTCTCTCTCTCTCTCTCTCTCTCTCTCTAGGATATCATCTATTAAACTCAGCATTTCTTCATAGTATTCATCTTTTCCTTCTTGAGGTAATCATTTGTTGGTTGGTGCATAGCTAACTATAATAATCATTTTACACAGCTTTCATTTGAACTTTTTAATTAGCAATCTACTATTTTCTGGTCTCCACTCCGTTGATACCTCTTCTGACCTTGATATCAAAATCTTTACTATCCTTTCCCTTTCAACTTCATCTGTTCTTCCTAAATATATATATATATATATATATATATATATATATATATATATATATATATATATTTATATATATATATGAATATATATATATATATATATATATATATATATATATATATATATATATATATATATATATATATATAAATATATATATATATATATATATATATATATATATATATATATATAAAATATATATATATATATATATATATATATATATATATATATATATACATATATATATATATATATATATATATATATATATATATATATATATTTATATATATACATATATATATATATATATATATATATATATATTTATATACGTATATATGTATATATATATATATATATATATATATATATATATATATATATATATATATATATATATATATATATATATATATATATATATGTATATATACCAAAGGCACTTCCCCCAATTTTGGGGGGTAGCCGACATCAACAAAGAAACAAAACAAAAAGGGGACCTCTACTCTCTATGTTCCTTCAGCCTAACCATGGACACAACCGAGTTCACCTGGTACTGCTAGGGCGTCACAGCCCAATCTCCCACATTATTCACCACAGATGAAGCTTCATAATGCTGAATCCCCTACTGCTGCTACCTCCGCGGTCATCTAAGGCACCGGAGGAAGTAGCAGGGCCTACCGGAACTGCGTCACAATCGATCGCCATTCATTCCTATTTCTAGCACGCTCTCTTGCCTCTCTCACATCTATCCTCCTATCACCCAGAGCTTTCTTCACACCATCCATCCACCCAAACCTTGGCCTTCCTCTTGTACTTCTCCCATCAACTCTTGCATTCATCACCTTCTTTAGCAGACAACCATTTTCCATTCTCTCAACATGGCCAAACCACCTCAACACATTCATATCCACTCTAGCCGCTAACTCATTTCTTACACCCGTTCTCTCCCTCACCACTTCGTTCCTAACCCTATCTACTCGAGATACACCAGCCATACTCCTTAGACACTTCATCTCAAACACATTCAATTTCTGTCTCTCCATCACTTTCATTCCCCACAACTCCAATCCATCACTTTCTCCTATAGAACTCTCTTTACATTCATGCCCAACCCTCTATTTTTTACTACTCCTTTAACTGCCCCCAACATTTTGCAACCTTCATTCACTTTCTGATGTACATCTGCTTCCACTCCACCATTTGCTGCAACAACAGACCCCAAGTACTTAAACTGATCCACCTCCTCAAGTAACTCTCCATTCAACATGACATTCAACCTTGCACCACCTTCCCTTCTCGTACATCTCATAACCTTACTCTTACCCACATTAACTCTCAACTTCCTTCTCTCACACACCCTTCCAAATTCTGTCACTAGTCGGTCAAGCTTCTCTTCTGTGTCTGCTACCAGTACAGTATCATCCGCAAACAACAACTGATTTACCTCCCATTCATGGTCATTCTCGCCTACCAGTTTTAATCCTCGTCCAAGCACTCGAGCATTCACCTCTCTCACCACTCCATCAACATACAAGTTGAACAACCATGGCGACATCACATATCCCTGTCTCAGACCCACTCTCACCGGAAACCAATCACTCACTTTATTTTCTATTCTAACACATGCTTTACTACCTTTGTAGAAACTTTTCACTGCTTGCAACAACCTTCCACCAACTCCATATAACCTCATCACATTCCACATTGCTTCCCTATCAACTCTATCATATGCTTTCTCCAGATCTATGAACGCAGCCTACACCTCCTTACCTTTTGCTAAATATTTCTCGCATATCTGCCTAACTGTAAAAATCTGATTCATACAACCCTTACCTCTTCTAAAACCACCCTGTACTTCCAAGATTGCATTCTCTGTTTTATCCTTAATCCTATTAATCATTACTCTACCATACACTTTTCCAACTACACTCAACAAACTAATACCTCTTGAATTACAACACTCATGCACATCTCCCTTACCCTTATATAGTGGTACAATACATGCACAAACCCAATCTACTGGTACCATTGACAACACAAAACACATATTAAACAATCTCACCAACCATTCAAGTACAGTCACACCCCCTTCCTTCAACATCCCAGCTTTCACACCATCCATACCAGATGCTTTTCCTACTCTCGTTTCATCATGTGCTCTCCTCACTTCCTCTATTGTAATCTCTCTCTCATTCTCATCTCCCATCACTGGCACCTCAACACCTGGAACGGCAATTATATCTGCCTCCCTATTATCATCAACATTCAGCAAACTTTCAAAATATTCCGCCCACCTTTTCCTTGCCTCCTCTCCGTTTAACAACCTTCCATTTCCATCTTTCACTGTCTCTTCAATTCTTGCGCCAGCCTTCCTTACTCTCTTCACTTCTTTCTAAAACTTCTTCTTATTCTCTTCATATGACTGACCCAATCCCTGACCCCACCTCAGGTCAGCTGCCCTCTTTGCCTCACGTACCTTGCGCTTTACTTCCACATTTTTCTCTCTATATTTTCCATACTTCTCTATACTATTACTCTGCAGCCATTCTTCAAAAGCCCTCTTTTTCTCTTCCACTTTTACCTTCACTCCTTCATTCCACCATTAACTGCCCTTCCTCATGCTGCCTACAACAACCTTCTTGCCACATACATCACTTGCAATCCCAACAAAATTTTCTTTTGCTAACTTCCACTCCTCCTCTAAATTACCAGTTTCTCTTACTCTCACCTCGTCATATGCCATTTTCAACCTTTCCTGATATTCACTTTTTACCCCCGGTTTTATTAGCTCTTCAACCCTCACTAGCTCCCTTTTACATCCACCTACTCTATCCCCCATTCTTTTGCTACAACTAATTTTCCTTCCACCACAAAATGATCAGACATACCGTTAGCCATACCCCTAAACACGTGCACGTCTTTCAATCTTCCAAACATTCTTTTAGTTATCAACACATAATCCATTAATGCCCTTTCTACTACTCTTCCATTTGCCACTCTTACCCATGTATACTTATTTTTATCTTTCTTTTTAAAAAAGCTAGCACTTTTTACCATCTCTTGTTCAACACACATATCTACCAGTCTCTCACCACTCTCATTTTCACCTGGTACGCCATACTTCCCAATGACACCTTCTACCTCTCCAGCGCCCACTCTAGCATTTAAGTCACCCATGACAACTACATAATTCCTTCTACCCAGTCCTTCTACACACCTAGTTAATTCATTCCAGAACTCATTCCGCTCTTCTTCACTTTTCTCACTACCTGGCCCATACGCACTGACAAACGCCCAACATTCCCTACCCAACCTAACCCTTACCCACATTAACTTAGATGATATCTCCTTCCATTCCACTACTTTACCTGTCATCCATTCACTCAGCAATAACGCCACGCCCTCTCTCGTTCTTCCCCTTTCAATCCCAGACTCTCAACCAGACATTTCACCAAACATCACTTCACCCTTTCCTTTCATCTTTGTCTCACAAAAGGCCAATACATCCATCCTTCTACTTCTAAACATACTTCCAATCTCACATCTTTTACTCTCTATCGTACTACATCCACGCACATTCAAACACCCCAAAACTAGAGTGCAGGAAGCAGCCACTCTCCCCCCAGCTCCATCTCTTTGTCTTTGTCTCGTAGGATTTTTATACAGGAGAGGGGGTTCCCAGCCCCCTCGTCCCGTTCCTTTTAGTCGCCTCTTACGACACGCAGGGATAACGTTGGCGCTATTCTAATTTATATATGTATATACCTGTATATATATATATATATATATATATATATATATATATATATATATATATATATATATATATATATATACACATGATAAATTTTGCACATTTAGACGTGTTTGTCATATTCAAATAAGCCATATATTTTTTATACATTAATATATGGAATCTCTTAACGACCTCGGGATCAGAGCCTCAGGTGAAATCACACAAAGACAAGAGGCTTGGTACCGGCTGGGAGTCGAACCCCGGTCCAGCAAACTTGTATAGACAGTGACTACCACTTGGCTTCGTGGCCAAGTGGTAGTCACTGTGGCTCTGATCCCAGGGTCTTTATGAGAATCCAGACAATATTGTATCAAAAATACATGGCTTATTTGAATATATATATATATATATATATATATATATATATATATATATATATATATATATATATATATATATATATATATATATATATATATATATATATATATATATATGTAGAAAGAGAGAGAGAGAGAGAGAGAGAGAGAGAGAGAGAGAGAGAGAGAGAGAGAGAGAGAGAGAGAGAGAGAAAGAGAGAGAGAGAGAGAGAGATTATGTTACAAGGATTTTGGATGTCTCAAAAACTCGTTAGTCCATCCACAGAAAATTCATTTGCATTTTGGTAGAGCGATTTAGTTTAAGCATTCAGAGAGTTCGCATGGTCTTATACATTATGTATAAATATGCAATATATATATATATATATATATATATATATATATATATATACATTATGTATTAATATGCAATATATATATATATATATATATATATATATATATATATATATATATATATATATATGATAAATTGTTTTCACATTTAAACGTGTTTCTTTCATATTTCAAATAAGCCATATATATTAATACATTAAAGTCTGGATTTTATTAACGACCTGGGGATCAGAGTCCCAGGTCGTTAAGAGAATCCAGACTTTAATGTATTAATATATATGGCTTATTTGAAATATATATATATATATATATATATATATATATATATATATATATATATATATATATATATATATATATATATATATATATATATCATTAATTCTCTCACTTCATTGACCGATATCGGTAATTTCCCTCCTCACTTTTGAACCATCCTAACGATGTCTTGGTTGTTTAAACATCAGGCCACGTTTCGGGGTAAGAAGGGCATGATGTATCCAAGCTGGGTCTGGCAAGGCGACGCCAGTTTTGTTGCTGGATGTACTAATGGGCACACACACAGATTCAACCTTTTCTGCCCTTTCCTCTTTCCTAATTACAACCCCTCTCACCAATTTATAACTACATTATATATAGATATGCAATATATACATATATATATATATACACACACACACACACACATATATATATATATATATATATATATATATATATATATATATATATATATATATATATATATATATATATATATATATATATATATATATATATATATACATGGTATTATTTTATTGTATTACAGGGCAATGTAACCTAAGAAAAAAACTACTTTTTCTCCTAGTAAAAATTACACTCTCTTCGAAAATGACACTTGTTCTAGTCGCAAATAAATAGTTTCAGATATATATATATATATATATATATATATATATATATATATATATATATATATATATATATATATATATATATATATATATATATATATATATATATATATATACCCTACGATAGTGGGGGACCCCCAGTAGGAACTCGGGGTTTTGGGTGGAGAAAACATACTAGGGAAACAATATGAAAACGTAAAACAAGTCTTTTCTTTTCTATACATTACCGTCTTGGATGTATAATAAACGAAGGAAAAGACTAAACGGTATAACTGGATAAACTTTGGAAGCGCCATTGCAAAGGCTAAAGGGTACCTGACACTTGCACGCATTTGTGGCACGCACTGGCACGCATTGATGCACGAACTAGCGTGAACGAGTCGTGAAAATGTCGTGAACAGTGCTAGAACTGGCGTGCCAGTGCGTGCCATGCATGCCCAGAACTTTGAAATGTTTAAAGTTTTTGGCACGCATTGGCACGCACAAAATAGTCGTGAAATAGTCGTGAACGATGCGCGAACTGGAGTGAACTGGAGTGAACAGTGCGGGAACTGGTGTGAACTAGAGTGAACGATGCGGGAAGTGGCGTGAACTTTATAATGAAGAGAAACAAAAAGGAAACGAAAAAATTAATGAAAAGGAAAGAAAAATAAACCTAAAAAATTTTTATATATGCCGTTTTAATGTGAAAAAAAAAGATATCTTATTTCAAACTATTTCTATGACTTTATAATGAAGAGAAACAAAAAGGAAACGAAAAAATTGATGAAAAGGAAAGAAAAATTAACCTATTAAATTTTCATATTTGCTGTTTTAATGTGAAAAAAATGATATCTTATTTCAAACTATTTCTATAACTTTATAATGAAGAGAAACAAAAAGGAAACGAAAAAATTAATGAAAAGGAAAGAAAAATAAACCTAATAAATTTTTATATTTGCTGTTTTAATGTGAAAAAAAATTGATATTTTATTTCAAACTATTTCTATAACTTTATAATGAAGAGACAAATAGGAAACGAAAAAATTAATGAAAAGGAAAGAAAAATATAAACCTAATAATTGTTTATATTTGCTGTTTGAATGTAAAAATAAAATGATGTCTTATTTCATGCACACACTTATTTTCCTCTATTGCCAATCAAGAGCCAAAACTTTTTTTTTTAAATAAAAATGAACTGAAAAATAAACCCAAGAAATTTTCAAGTTTGCTGTTTGAATGTAAAAATAAAATGATGTTTTATTTCCTCAACATACTTATTCTTCTTTATTACCTTAAAATGAAGAGCAAAACTATTTTTTTCTGTTTGCTGTTTTAATGTAAAAATAAAATGATTTCTTATTTCAACATACTTTTTTCTCTATTACCTTAAAATCAACAGCCTAAAAACATTTCATGTTTGCTGCTTTTATAGTTAAAATAAAATGCTTTCTTAATACTTGTACATATTTTATTTCTGCTATTTATATGTAAATCAAATGCTTTCTTATTGAAACAAAAATAAAGGGCAACAAAAAATACAAACGAAAAAGATACGTTTCTTCTCCTCAATGCAATGGTGTCTCTGACAGAAAGCATTGTTGTCTCTTCCGAAGCCAATCCAAGAATGTCCTCGGGTTGGAGAAGCCCCGTTTTTATATGGAGTGGCCAATTTGTGAACTGGCGTGAACTGGCGTGAACGATGCGTGAACGATGTGGAATGATGCGCGAACTCGCGTGAACGTGTCGTGAACTTCTCGTGAACTAGGCGTGCCAATTCGTGCCATGGCGTGAACGTTGCGTGAACTTATCGTGAACGATGCGCAAACTGGAGTGAACTGGTCGTGAACAGTGCGGGAAAAACCCCAGTGCGTGCCACTTTAAATGCGTGCCAGTGCGTGGCAAAAATGCGTGCAAGTGTCAGGTAGGCTTATGTCTCATGAAAAAATACAGTAACCAGAGCTGTCAATGTGTGATGTAGATCAAATGCTAGCATAACATGCTAACATTAGCAGTGTTTTTCATTTAATTTTACATTACCTTCTTGGATGTATAATAATCGGAGGAAAAGACAAAAAATGTATAACTGGATAAACTTTGGAAGTGCCGTTGCAAAGACTATGTCTCATGAAAAAATACAGTAACCAGAGCTGCCAATGTGTGATGTAGATCAAATGTTAGCGTAACCTGCTAACATTACCAGTGTTTTCCATTCAATTCTTCTCATTCTACTAGTCGCTCCCGTACGTTCGTTTGTACATAGCAGGTTTCCACCTTCTACGCAAAACCCCGCCTCCCTGCGCAGAGACTTTTCCTCAACCAATAGGATTTCCTCTTCTCTAATCGTGAAATGTAACTATTCGTCTCTCTACCAGCTCTGTTCAAGTCTATTACTTGATTAGTTATGTAATACCCTCGTATACATATTACGTTTAACCCAAGTATTACTCGTTTTATTATCAAATACCTTACAAAATCATCTCATTTTATATACCCATCAAATATTAGATATACATTCCCTTTTATCTTCATATAATACTTTTATACATTTTGTTATTACCTTGTCACTCCCAGATTTCCCATAAATACTTGCTCTGAACAAGTTTCCCATTCCGTTCATTCATGTTTACTCTCTAGACTCCGTTGCTTTTCCGTTAACCTATCACGAACCCATACGTATGTAAAGTTTGCACAGGTTGATTAATATTTCCCTACTCCCACCTTTCAAGAAGCCCTTTTGCGTGGAAACCTTTGCCCGATTCACGTCTTTGTTAGTTCAAGTGACGTCTTCTTGCGTATTTTACAGTTGAAGTTTTAGAAAATTTTAACGACTTCAGTAATCCATACTTGAAAGTATTTTGGTGGATTCTAATGTTGATAATTTTCTTGAATCACATAATGTAATATACAAACTTTTACAGTGTTCCAAGTCCAGTACTAAACTAAGGCAAAACAGTTAAGACGCCACAGACTCAGTCACAACACCCCCCGTGACCCACAAATTACGTCGTCACGGTCATAAAAGTAAGTCATTAATTTCTTAAACTTTAATGGGTTAGTATTACTATATTTTGTTAGAGTAGAAAGCTCAGCATTACCTCTTGCCAGTGCATACAAGGTTGATGTTTTATCTTCCTGTGATCGTAAGTGAGGAACAAGAACCATTATATTTAACGTTGGTAATGTTATCGTAACATTACTAATGTTAGCGTGCGCAGCTCAACATTACCGTTTGCCAGTACATGCGAGCTTGATGTTCTATTTTCATGCGAGCGAAGCGAGCTAATGACGGAACAAGAACCATTATATTTAATGTTAATGTAACAGTACTGACGTTATCCTAACGTGAGTGAAGTGATTAAACAAAGAGCATTATATTGGGTTTGTGACCTGGGAACTTCTAGGTTAGGTTAGGTGGGTTTGTTAGGTTCTGTACACTTTTTGTACTTTGTATTTTTATATACATTGTGTCAAAGGGTATATGGAAAAATTCTTTAAAATGAACATGATAATATTACCGTATCATTGCTAACGTTAGTAATGCCACCGTAACGTTGGTAACGCTGTGTATCGTTTGTAACGTTGCTAATGTTATCGTTCGCAGTACATACGTGAGTGAAGTGACACCGAATTTGAACCAGTCATTATATTTTAGCATTTTAACAAAATATATATGTAACAAAAGACATTATATTTAAACATTTTAACAGAAAATATGTTTTCCTGTAGCAAATAACGTGATTTAACCGGTTTTCACCTTCATTTCATCCGTAATAACAGCAACCAGTCCGTATACTAAAAGTTAGTTGGAATGGTCGTTCTGTTGGTTTGCGGTTGAAATTCGATCAAATCACGTTATTTACTACAGGAAAACATATATTTTCTGTTCGAAATCAGAATCTGTAATACAGTAAAACTTAAATATATATATATATATATATATATATATATATATATATATATATATATATATATATATATATCCTCTTTATTACATAAGGTATATATTTGAAGCAATTTTGAATTTTATTCTTTTCACATGTTGAAAAAACAAATGAGAAAATAACTGCCCATAAACCAAGAAGTAAACCAATAACAAAATACCATGTTAAATAATGATCATGTCTTGTTACGGGTCGCTACAATAATCACAGGTCTGCCCCCCTTTGGGGGCCCCTTCCCTCCGAGAAAGGACTGCCTGCCTTGAGGTAACGACGTTATGTCTTCCAAAATCAATCTCGTAACGACGCTGCTCAGATGAAAGCTTCTCTAAGCCAATTTTGCGGCAAAGCTGAAGATTTTCTATTTTTATGTGAGGAGTTACTAAAGAATATTTAAAAGGATGTATTCAAAAAAAATTTCATAGATATGCATATATATATATATATATATATATATATATATATATATATATATATATATATATATATATATATATATATATATATACATATATATATATATATATATATATATATATATATATATATATATATATATATATATATATATATATATATATATATATATATGTTTCTGTGTGTGTTTGTGTGTAAGTGCGCGCGCGTGTGTGTGTAATTGGGGTTATGTTATAATACTATCCGGTATTTAAGAACTTTTATTCCAGTTGTCACCAAGTTGTGGAATGATTTTCCTAATCAGGTAATTGAATCTGTGGAATCTTTAAAGTTCAAACTTACAACAAATGTTTTTTTGTTTAACATGCTGAAATCGGTCTCTCTTTATAGTTTATATGCGGAATATATATTTTAATGTTATTACTGCTATTGAATATTTTATATCAATTGTTCAAAAATTTTCAATAGGTTAAATATTCATTTATTTTATTTCCTCACTGGGCTATTTTTCCCCGAGGGAGCATTTGTTCTTATAGTATCTTCTATTCAAACTAGGATTGTAGCTTTCATTATGACAACAACAACAACAACAACAACAACAACAACAACAACAACAACAATAATAATAATAATAATAATAATAATAATAATAATAATAATAATAATAATAATAATAACAATAATAATAATGATAGTAATATAGAAAATAATAATGATGAAAATAATAATAATAATAATAATAATAATAATAATCAAAATGATGATGAAAATAATAATAATAATAATAATAATAATAATAATAATAATAATAATAATAATAATAATAATATCTATACAAATAATAATAATAACTTATGGAACCCGTTTACATTACACGAAATTTTATTTTCAATACTAATTATCTTGTTCGTAACCTATACAGGCTTGAATAAAATGTGAAAAGATTTGACCTGTATACTTATTTTAAAAAATGAGCAATACAAGAAACAATTTACAAAACTTCTTTATATACAATATGTCTAGTGAAGGTAGTTCCTCTTCTCTGGCCATGAGTAGAATTATTCTGAGGACAAATTTTCATTCTTACACTGTTCATAGACCTCACTCATGAGAAGGCTACATAAAGTTGTCCAAGAGTAACGCATGGTTTTGGTAGGTAGATCCCAACCTTATCGAAAGTCTGTCCTTGGGCTTTATTAATGGTTATTGAATATAATAAGCGAACGGGATATTGAGTTATGTCTAGGAAGATTTGAAGGTAAGGTTGATCAGAATTACAAAAAAATCTTATACAATAAGAATGGAATAGTCGTTAAACGAAAAGGGCCGAGATTAGTTTTTTAATCTACGTTAGGGAAATTGTTAGGACTTAATTTTTGTCTTATATCTAAAAAAGGAGTCCTGTGCTAAACACAAAAGTGAGAAAGCTATATAAGATGTGATTTGGTTAAGTAATCTAAGTCTAATGTGAATTTGTAAGAGCATACCTTGAATTTATTTCCGTTTTCTGTAAAGCATGACACAAAATGAACAACACACACGCTAACGTATTAATATACAGATAATAATAATAATAATAATAATAATAATATAAAATCAATGAAAATACTACTACTACTACTACTACTACTACTACTACTACTACTACTACTAATAATAATAAAAATACTACTGCTACTACTACTACTACTACAAATAATAATAATAACAGAAATACTACTACTACTACTACTACTACTACTACTACTAATAATAATAATAATAATGATAATAATAATAATAATAATAATAATAAAAATACTACTGCTAATAATAATAATAAAAATACTACTACTACTACTACTACTACTACTACTACCACTACAAATAGTACTACTACTACTACTACTACTACTACTACTACTACTAATAATAATAATAATAATAATAATAATAATAATATTAATAATAATATTATCATTGCTATATATTAACTTAATTCATCATGACTAACAAACAGATAAAATTCACACCAAAGGGGCTGTATTTGTAGATATCTGCATCTATACTGAGAAAATTAGTCGAAGGACCATTTGTCTAATAGTTTTCAGCAAACCACCTCCTCATATAAATGGCGGGATAATTGGCTTGCGAGTAAAGTTGCTATTATTCATAATTGCCTTACGTTTAAATTTCATAGAAATACATAGCTCCAGGCTTATTTAATTACGCACCGGCGATTAGCTAAAGGGAAGAGTATAATTAAATTCAAATTTTTTCATGAGATGCGAAATGAAATTTATGAATAAATATCTGTGTTTTCATATATATATATATGATCTACCAAATATCTTCTCTGATTCAATGTTAAGAAAGGAGGTGTTTCATAAAATACTTAACAAATTGAAAAAAACTAACTAAGCTAGAAAAATACTCTTTTCGCGAAAAACTATGGATAATCGCTCATAATTCTTGGTTTATAATAGGTAGTAAGTTGGCCAGGGCACCAGCCACCCGTTGAGATACTACCAATAGAGAGTTATTGGGTCTTTTGACTGGCCAGATAGTACTACATTGGATCCTTCTCTCTGGTTACGGTTCATTTTACCTTTGCCTGTACACTCACACACCGAATAGTCCGGCCTATTCTTTACATATTCACCTCTGTCCTTATACACCTGACAACACTGAGATTACCAAACAATTCTTCCTACTGCACTGTAATTGCTCAGTGGCCACTTTCCTCTTTGTAAGGGTAGAAGGGACTCTTTAGCTATGGTAAGCAGCTCTTCTAGGAGAAGGACACTCCAAAATCAAACCATTGTTCTCTAAGCTTGGGTAGTGCCATAGCCTCTGTACCATGGTCTTCCACTGTCTTGGGTTAGAGTTCTCTTGCTTCAAGGTACAATAGGGCACACTGTTCTATCTTATATCTTATTTCTCTTCCTCTTGTTTTGTTAAAGTTTTTATAGTTTATAAAGTGATATATATTTTAATATTGTTGCTCTTCTTAAATTATTTTATTTTTCCTTGTTCCCTTTCCTCACTGAGCTATTTTCCCTATTGGAGCCCATGGGCTTATAGCATCCTGCTTTTCCAACTAGGGTTGTAGCTTGGCAAGTAATAATAATAATAATAATAATAATAATAATAATAATAATAATAATAATAATAATAATAATAATAATAATATGCAAAAGAATTAATTGCAATTTTATCTTTTCCTAATTCATATTATATACTAATAAACACTTTATATACTCATTCCTACATAGGGCATTCATTCACGATTTAGAAGGTACGGATGAGAGTAACAGTGATTGACTTTTATACGTTGAATAGCTTGATGTTGATATAATATATATATATATATATATATATATATATATATATATATATATATATATATATATATATATATATATATATATACATATATATATATATATATATATATATATATAATATATATATAATATATATATATATATATATATATATATATATATATATATATATATATGTATATATATGTATATATATATATATATATATATATATATATATATATATATATATATATATATATATATATATATATATATATATATATATATATATATATATATATATATATATATATATATATATATTTATATATCTTTATATATATATATACCCTTATTTACTTATCTATGCATATATATATATATATATATATATATATATATATATATATATATATATATATATATATATATACTTATTTATCTATATATGCACATATACGTATATATATATATATATATATATATATATATATGTATATATATATATATATATATATATATATATATATATATATATATATATATATATATATATATGTATATATATATATTTATATATACATATATATACATATATATTTATATGGTTTATATATATATATATATATATATATATATATATATATATATATATATATATATATGCATACATTTATCTCTGTGTGCTTGTGTGTGTGAAATCAATATAGGAATTATTACTTTTTGTATTGACAAAAGAATCAGGAAAATTTGAAATTATAAAAATTATGAAAAAATATAAAATCATAAATAATATATATTTATATAGAGTGTATATATATATATATATATATATATATATATATATATATATATATATATAAATATATATATATATATATATATATATATATATATATATATATATATATATATATATATATATATGTACATATATATATATATATATATATATATATATATATATATATATATATATATATATATATATATATATGCATACATTTATCTCTGTGCGCTTTTGTGTGTGAAATGAATATAGGAATTATTACTTTGTGTATTGACTAAAGGATCAGGAACATTTGAAAATATAACAACTATGAAAAAATATAAAATCATAAATAATTTATTGACGTTAAACTAAAAAAATAATAAGTATAAGACACTACACAACTTTCACTGCAGCATATGTCGAATAAATATATGTTATTTCAAAAGAAACAGCTCTTATTGTATTTTTCTTCTCCGAAGGACTGGTTGGGTTTCCTATGGACGAGAACCGGAAGGAAACATTGTCCAATCAAAGACTCTTATTCGGTCCAGAAGAAAAGAGGACGCGACCATCCTTTATGTGTTTCTTGGTGATCTACGGGCTCAAAGATATTCTTTATTCTTTGAATTCTTTTCTCTCTCTCTCTCTCTCTCTCTCTCTCTCTCTCTCTCTCTCTCTCTCTCTCTCTCTCTCTCTCTCTCTCTCTCAACAAAATTGACGATTCAAAACAAACATTGGCCAGACTACTTCGATACTGACGTCGAAATCCATCCCTCTGCGGACTAAGAACGATATATAATCTCTCATCTCTTTCCGGATTCCACCGAGGAATCCCAGGTAGTAGCATATCCCTTGCGAACTCTAATCAGCAGCAAATGCCGAGAATAACACTGTAGGCTATGCTAGACTTCCGGGCAGAGTTCGCATTTTGGGAATATTTATATTTGCAGGAAGCGATGGAAAGACTTGTCTTCAATAGTTTTGCTTTGGAGGAAATTTTACGAGGAATCTAACACATTAGTGTTGTGGCAAGCAGGCTTTTGCTTTTCAATACATATGCAGATACGAGAACTGCAAAAAAAAATTGCATCATTACTAAAAAGGTGAATCATATTGTCTTGAGGGTATTTTGGCCATAAAAAGGGGGAAGGGGTCATGAAGTGCAAATTACCGAGCTATGAAACTTACTAAAAATTAATGTACTGAAATAACGTGCAGTGGAAGAGTTAGAACGAAAGTGTTTTCGATAACCGATTGGATATCCGTTATGCTATTTACTTATCGAGACCTTATTTATATAACAAATGATATTGTCAATTTTTCATCTTCCCTAGAGGGATTTGATGATATTAATCATTTCTCTGTTCGTCCTCTATATCGTAATATTAGTTGACTTTTGTTGGTGACAGACATAGTTGAGAGAGAGAGAGAGAGAGAGAGAGAGAGAGAGAGAGAGAGAGAGAGATCAGATAAGATTGACTAGTGTCCATTTAAATATAAGTGATATCATATAAATTAAGGACGGGATGGATTTGAAAAGGTAACCCAATTCCCCTTTGACGAGAAGCATACTCCTTAGACACTTCATCTCAAACATATTCATTTTCTGTCTCTCCATCCCTTTCATTTCCCTATACTCCGATCCATACATCACAGATGATACATCACTTTCTCATACAGAACTCTCTTTACATTCAGGTCCAACCCTCCATTCCTTTACTATTCCCTCAACTGCCCCCACACTTTGCATCCTTCATCCACTCTCTGACGTACATCTGCTTCCACTCCACCATTTGCTAAAACAACAGACCCCAAGTACTAAACTGATCAACCTCCTTAAGTAACTCTCCTGTCAACATGATATTCAACCACTTTCCCTTTTCGTAGATCTCATAATCTTACTATTAACTACATTAACTCTCAACATCCTTCTCTCACACACTTTTCCAAATTCTGTCACTAATCAGTCAAACTTTTCATCGGCATCTGCAACCAGTGCAGTATCATCCGCAAGCAACAACTGATTTACCTCCCATTCATGGTCATTCTCTTATACAAGTTTCAATCTTCGTCCAAGCACTCGAGCATTCACGTCTCTCACCACTCCATCGACACTCAAGTTAAAAAACAATGGCGTCATCACACATCCCTGTCTCAGCCCCATTTTCACCGGACACCATAAGTATATATGTATACTTATATATATATATATATATATATATATATATATATATATATATATATATATATATATATATATATATATAGATATGTATATATACATATACATATATATGTATAAATTTATATATATATATATATATATATATATATATATATATGTATATATATATATATATATATATATATATATATATATATATATATATATATATATATATGTATATATATATGTATATATATATTCATGTATATATATATATATATATATATATATATATAAATATATATATATATATATATATATATATATATATATATATATATATATATATATATATATATATATATATATATATATAAATATATATATATATATATATATATATATATATATATATATATATATATATATATATATATATATATATATATATATATATATATATTCATGCATATATATATATATATAATTATATATATATATATATATATATATATATATATATATATATATATATATATATATATATATATATATATATATATATGTGTGTGGTGCCGTTTAAGAAAAACGTACAATTAGTATTAAAAATGCATATTTAGTGTAAACGTCAATGGGGTATATAATTTAATGTAAACGATCATATTTTGTTAAATTTCTTAGCCTATTAAAGATAACTGGCAATTGTGATTAAGGAAAAATAAGAAAATAAGGGTATGATTTTTATTAAATTTAACTTACTAAAAGACACTAATAAGAGGGCTTTGGACCAATTATACGAGATGTCCTCGTCATTTTTTTATTACTTATAGATACAGTCATTTTAAAAAATAAAAAAACATTTTTTAAACAAATAGTCATCACTAAAACAGAACCTATCTATCTATCTCCTAGTGTATATAATGAAAAATATCGCAAAAATAACTCGTTTAATCTAGCCATAATAACCTTTTAACCTGACATATTTCACATTTTTTTTTTAATTTTTTGGATCACTACAATTTTCTAGTTTTATTTTTTTTATAACAATCCCCCCTCCCATCTAAAAAAATTTTTGGGTATCACATACCAATATGAAAGCTGCTTATTATGGTGACTACCATCATTTTTACTGCCTAGTACGAATTAGATATAAACAAACAATGGCTTCTTTACAACAAAACTTGATGACCAGCGAAGAAGAAAAAGAAAAATAATTACCACCTTCAAAGAAGGATAACAACATTGAACAAAACTTGATGATCAACGAAGAAGAAAAAGAAAAATTATTACCACCTTCAAAGAAGGATAACAACATTGAACAAAACTTGATAACCAGTGAAGAAGAAAAAGAAAAATTAATACCACCTTCGAAGAAGGATAACAACATTAAACAAAAAGTGATAACCAGCGAAGAACTAGATACGTCGTTAATGACGTTTAAACTTCCTTATGATGATGAGGATCATACGTATCACATAAGGTTTTTCCATTAAAATAAACCCAGTTTAATGTAAAATGTATTTATTTGAAATTCAAAATGTAAGCAAAAAGACGACATCCACTGGATGTTGCCCATTCCCTTTGTATTGGGACTAAAACTATTTTTTCACGCCAATCTATTGTCATTAAATAACAAAAATAAAGCGGGGTTTCGTGGTTTTTTGATAATTGTTTTTCTTTAACATCATCATTTGCTCCCGTAAAATATAAATAAAAAAAACGTTCCTGTAAAAATAATATGACATTAAATAAAGTTATATCACCAAAAAAACTTTCTTTGTCCTTTTTATTTCCGCGTGAATTGTTTGTAACAAAATTAGTACCTTCTTTCCCTTTAGAAATGATGAAACTCTCAATATCATTTATATGTAGACGATTCATATTATAAGCCCCATACATTTTTATAATATCAAAAAGTCCAAATGGTTTAACTGATAATATTTCTGTATAACCAGTAGAAGACCCATTTTTGTGTGCATAATTATCTATTAAAATTGATCGCATACGTTTATATTGGGGAAACAAAGATACAAGATAGGCGTGCGATTTACATTTACCTTTATATTTCAAACTAGATTCTTGACAATGTTTTCTAGATAAAACATGGTCAAAATAATGTGCAATATTCAATATTATAAGATTTTGCTTAATGTATAAATCTGTTCCTGCTGTCCACATAATAATCACATTATTTGTGTTAACAGATTTAATAAAATTTAAAAATTCTAGCATAAAGGGGCGAGTATAAGTACTTCGTAGATTGTTAGTACAATTATTCTCTAAAATATACATATCGTCATACACAGCTAGAGTATTATCGAAGTCAATTACAAAAAGAACGGGCGCTAAAGGTGATTCTTCTACAAAGCCCGATAAATCTGTTTGAAAAAATCTTCAGATAAATCATCCTCGATATTGTCCTCACCTTTTAATAATAACGTTGGATTTTCTTTATTGTGTTCTGACTTTTTATTTAATAAATTAGGATAGTGGTATAAGAAAGAATTACTCGTATTTTGGTTATTCATTTTGAATTATGGAGGATGCAGATAATTTTTTAAAATATAAAAAAAAAACAAAGAAAAATAAAGACAAAATTGTTTTAAATGATATCAACATAAAAAAAAATTGCAATGACGATTATAGTTATGAAGATATGTTAAATTTTGTATTAAGCAAACTACCCATAAACGAAAAAAACAAAACAACTAAAAAGTTTAAAATAAAAAAACCTGCATTGTTTTATTCGGGAAAAAAAACTTTGTACTCAAATTTTTTTGAAACCTGTTATAATTTGAATAGAGAAAATGCACACGTTTTACAATATATTTCATCTGAACTTGGTTGTATTAATACAAGTATAAACTCTAACAATGAATTGGTCCTGCGTGGGAAGTATACATTAAATGATATGGAAAATATTTTAAGGTCCTATGTAAAGAAATTTATAAGATGTAAAACTTGCGAGACCCTTAATACAATTATGAAAAAGGATAAGAAATCCAGGTTAATGTATAATCAGTGTATTGAGTGTGGGTCTGTATTCCAACTCGAATGCATTCAAACTAAATATTATCAAGCTTTTATTAAAACGTAACTATAAGTGGTTTGTTTTACGTTTCCTATACTAAATTTATGAATTGGGTTATGATTATGTTATTTGTGTGAAATCGTTGCTTATCTTTTTATTTTTAATTAATCCTTTAATTAGGAATCAGTTGTTTTGTATGAAATTCAAATAAAAATAATTTATATTAAATAAACAAAAAATATTATTATTAGTTTTTCCTATATATATATATAACAAAAACAAGAGATACATATATATTATACGTGTATATATTGATCGGTCAATTCTCTTGAATTAAACATTTAGTTATAAAGACCATGTTTTTATTAAAGAAGAAAAATGGCGATGTTTACTATCGGGTTTCGGATGAATATAAAATTACTAGCAATGATCAAATTTTTCGTGGATATGGTATAGAACATGTAACAACAGCAGTACGCGGTAGAAATTTTGAAGATTGTGTCTATATAACGATGGTAATCCCCTATCCCATTCAATTTTCTTGTATTAAAGAAAAATTATTGACATTTAAAGATGGTTGTTATTATGAATGCCACGATAATCATAGAGCATTTGCTAATTTTATAAATAATAATTCATATGGACGCTTGATATCTTAATATAATAAAATTGATATAATTTCTTTAAAAGATAACCAGAAATTGAATGTTGTATTTTTACAGGCCTTTATATTACTTAATAAATATGATCGATATTTTGAGACTATTCTTAAAGCTTGTGTGTTAAGTAATTTTAAAAATATAAAAGAATTTTTTCCAAATTTTAATATTGATTTATGTATAACTACAAATTTATATAAAAATTACCACAGAAAAGATATATTTGAATATATTTAAAAAAAAAATGGATTCGATGTTTGTATTGTACGAAAGGATACAATGAAAAAATGTTTTGAACTTATTTGTGAATTTATTAAAAAAAAGGAAATAAAAGATGCACCAGACGATTTCTTGGACAAATTTAAAAAAATTTTAAATATAGGAGTCTCATATAATTATTTGGATGCGTAGAAAAATGATAAACCGAATCAATATGAAGATAAATTATTTATAACACCAAAAACGGTGCCATTATTTTCTTATGATATGCACGCAAATTTGTGCCTGGAAATATATGATAAATTTGGCGCCCTCTGCGGAAAAGCAGTTAATACATATATTTCAAATATGTTTCATGTATTATTTGATGGGCTTCCAAATGTTATTATGTTGAACGAAAAAGATCACTTAAGATTTGATAAAAGTATATCTAAGGTAGCAACCAATCATTTAAAGCGGAGACAATTAAATATCCATAATATGCCAAACATCGACCCCCAAAGGTATCCAGTATATATATTTTCAATGCTCGATTTATATTATTGTTCACATAATACTTTCCACGACGACAACGCGGTAGAATTATCTAAAAAGTTAATAAAAAAACAAAATTGGATAGAATATATTTTAAAGGACAAAAAGATTATTAGTGAGATATATGTAGTTATATCTAAACCAGAACTTTTAACAATTGAAACATATATAAATACGTTATTTAATATAGATGTAAATTTTGATTATATTATTTCAAATCACCACAAATCTTCTAATTATTTAAATGATAAAGTCTTTAATATGTGTGAAAATGTTATTACAAAATATTTTCCATATTCTCAAAATTTTTTTCGAGATCAACAGTTACGATTATATAAGTTTGAAGATTATAGGCCCGCGTTGGGAAAGTCTTACTTTCCTTGTTCCGTTGATGATATGTACAATTATCACAAACACGTATATAGTTATGTGATGAGTTATGAAAATCTAGAATTTTTGGGCAGTAATTATAATCACAATAATGACACATTGGATTTATACAGTTGTAACCTGGACCCCAGTGATAGGAGGATCAACAAATATATAACCCTTTACAGAAAAGAAGAGGATGATAGTGATAATGAAAATAAAAATAAAAGGATCCGTATCTAATCATACTCGAAACAAAGGGAATGAAATAGTCCCACTTTACTGATTGTTTTTTTAATTTATTTGTTGTCATCTCATTATTTAGTTGATTTTAAAATGATTATTGGTTGTTGTAAGACAATGATATATAAGTCAACCAATCTTTGTGTATCGTAGTTTTTTGTTGGTTTCAAATGTTTCGCTTTCCCGTTTACGCTTCTGAAGAGCATTGGTATCATGAAATGAAGTCAAACTATTTTGATAATCTTGTAATAAAATTTGTTTAAAATTTTCTTGGTTGATTTCCATTTCCTTGTGATAATTATTTTCTTTATAGACATCTAATTGTTTTATAATTATAGCATTATTTTTCGCCAATGTTTTTAAATCATTGGAAATATTATACATATTCACACTTAACCCATTAGTTCCATGGTCAAAAGCATTTGAATCACCCAAACATATATTTAAAATATTACTTTTTACTCTGAACAATTTATCATTTGATAATGGTTTTTCAATGGTTTTGTTTTGTAATTCCCTTTTTGTTATTTTTGTACATACATAGGCACAATTAGATATATTTTCGTCTTTATTTAACACGCAAATCTCATTATCATTGGTTAAACAAATTCTTTCGGGGACGTGTTTTTTATCATACAAATCAAATAAATCTGTAAATATTGATTTTCTTATAGAGGTTAAAAGCGTCTTTGGGCGAAGGGTATTATTTTTTGTTCTTAATTCTAAGATATTACTATCATTATTTATCAGAAAATTATAAACTGAAATATTTTCAGTTTTTATTTCCATAGGAGCCAAAGAATTCATAAAATCTCCAATAATAATTCGAATGCGGTTATGTATAGCAAATAAATCTATTTTCCCTTTAATTATTTCTTGTTCTGATGGAATTACACAATAACAAACATCATTATAACAAACCTTTCCCTTTTTTATTAAAAATATCCAAATTGTATCGAATAGCTTAATGTTTTGTATAGCATTTTCCCAATATTTTATTACATTAGACTGAAGTAAAAATACATCAATTGGATCCATACAACTGCTAAAACATCGTATAGTAGGATTTCGATCTCGATGGTTCTCAATTTCATATACATTTGGAAAACTATATACGTTTTCTTTGATATATTTGAGAATTTCTGTTTCTCTGACCCGAAATAAAGTATTTCTGGAAGGAAGATAATCTACTACTTTTCTCTCCTGAATTTCTTTCTGAGATGGAATTTTTATGAGGTATATAGTATCCTCGTCATTCATTTTATTGAATTTTGTATATTTTCCCATTAACCATACAACATTAATATTTCCACACATAATATCCTCAAAATTATAAATGGTTTCTTCGGTGTTATAAATATTTTCATGAATATTATACTCTATAGTTTTTGCTTTATTGTGGTCATGAATATTTTGCATAACATTTGTTGAAAGTTTCAAGACTTCACTTATTATATCTTCATTCAACACTACGATACCGTTGTCTATTTTATAACTTACATTCATACACGAATTATTTTCACTATTTTCATTTAAATCCTTAATAAAATTTTGATATTTGTTAATATCTAAATAAGGATTCTCCTTCAGTTCTGATGCCTTTATTTGTTCAATTCTGTTTTTTGATAAGGGCTTTGAAATAGTTTTTTCTTGTATTTCATAACAAGTTGGGCGTAAAATATAAAAATATGTTTCATCGTTGTGAGTATCGTTATATCCTCCAATTATCCAAAACTGGTCTTGGTTTTTATTAAGTATAAAACTGTTGTAAGCATCATTTTTATTCGGCAATATCACCATTTTTTATTTAACCAATGAAAACATGACATCATTATTATTATTATCAATTATAAAAAGGGAAAATTTTATATATATATATATATTATAGCAACAGCAATATATAAAGAGGCCAACTCCCTTGTTTGAAAGTAAAATAGAACACGACTTAGGATACTCTCCTACAACAACTATTACTTGCCGTACCTGCCCATTTTAATAGAAATTAACAATGGATAAATTTATTACACACGAGGATAAGAAATATATGAGTTCACAGTTAACTGATGCGAGAGAAAATCGAGGAGATGTTTATTTTGCAGTAGATGATTACATAAAGGGAATGAAATTGATCAGAAAAAATCATAAGCCCAATTTATCCAGTCCACAGGATTTACAGTTGTTTCTGCTTTATGAAAATACTCCTCAAAACAAATTTCTAAATTTTCATATTTGCATAAATAATATCATGTCTAACAGAGATACGGCCATTCAGATTAAAGAATATGCTGGAGTAAATTGTGACAACTCGTTTATAACTGAAAAACACACATCATATATGCTTTCCAGACTAATTTCCGATGATAATCAGTTACAAATTAAAATTTGTGAAAATTCTCAGCCCAGGGAAATAATTGATAATGACGATCTAATGGAAAGAGCGAATCCTACCGCTATATTGGTGTTTAATATATCGGCTGGTAATTGTACAACCCCGCACGTAGAAGCATTAGAAGTTTTAACAGATTCTTGTTTTGATGAGGTAGACCGAGGAAATAGTATTATTGCTTCAAAAACTGAATTAGCTTTGGGTGGAAAGACTGGCCAAAAATTTAAGTGTGTTAATTATAAACAAGACGATGATACAAATACTTTGTACAAAATACATATCTATGCTACGAGCGACGACGATGCTTTTGAAAAACTTAGGTGCATAAGATCTGTGTAAAAATGAACTTTTTAAATAAAAAAAAAACTCGAATTATTTTCATTGTCTTTGTGTTTTAGTGTGATTATTCATATTTTTTTCCTTGTTATAATTTAACTATACCCAAAAGGTAAAACCTTTTCAATCTCTCTTTTAACTTTTATATTATTAGTAGTGGGGGGAATGAATACCGGGGGTGGAGGAACATCCATCGTGTCTATTAATCTATTAATTGATACCAACAAAGATTGTATCGTATCAGGATTAATAAATTTTATTTTATCAGTATTATTTTGAGTTGTTGGCTGGGATGAGGACAAAAAACTTTTATCAAAATTTATACTATCATCCATCATAATATCTTGTTGTTGTTGCGTTTCTGGTGTTGAATTTGGATTTGAAAGAATTTCATCATTAATTTCATAATTTAATGTAGGAATTGAAGTAGCTATTCTATTTTGAAAAACGTTATTTATATCTCTTGAATCTATTTTATTCATATAGGGATAACCACCATTTTGAATATATGGATGAAATATTGGTATGATATCTATTTCGTCGACTTGTGATAAAGAAGATGGTGGGGTTGATAACCCCAATTGATACTCCATTTTTTAATTACACGTGTTTTTTTCGTTTGAAATCATTTTCATATATTGCTATTGTATTATCACTATTATTAATTCTCCTCTTATTTATAACAGAAATCTTTTCGTCGTTTATCATTATATCTTTTTCCTTGAGTCTGTGAAAAACGGCGGTTTTGTGAATTTCTAGGCCATCTTTGTATATATCATCACAAATTAATAATTCATCATCAATAAGAGATGGATGATAGTGTTTTGATAAAATTATTATGGCATCAGATACGGATGCTATATTTATATATTTAAGTATATTCAAATATAATAACAGATAAGATATACGTTTATGTGTAATTAGATATTCGGGGTCTTCTTCTAAATTACAAGAAGTGATTATGAAATGAACTATATCTGTCACGGGTGAATACATATCTGTGGATTTTTGTATATTTTGAGTTATTTTCAATTCGCCAACAAATAAGGAGTCATATAAATATAACGGAGAATTTATTGTACAGTGACACATAGCGTGTAAAAATAATGCAGCCATTCCAACTTGGAATTTATTATCATAATCATTATACAATGAAAGTTTGGGGAAATGAGCCATTTTAAAATTCATGGGAAGAGTAGAATCAAATCGAGAACGAAAAGACATGAATCTTAATCTTGATAATAAAGCTGAACACTGCTCTGAGAATTGACGTTTATTGTTACCAAATATTAATATGGTCGATGCGAGTTTAACGTTATTACCTAATTCATAATTTGATCGAATAAATAAACGAGAACTACCAGTTATTTGATTAATCAATTGTCTATTGAATGGTTTATTGGCAATTTCATCCATATACCAAAACTTTGCAAAATTTGAGCTTTTGGAAAGGTCGTGATATCGATCTATCGTTGAAGAGTGATTCATAGTATGTGACGATAAAAATTCCAGCATGATTACCAAGAACAGATAATACTTGGTTTAAAAATGTAGTTTTTCCTGAATTAGTTTCTCCTAGAAAAAAATGAAGGTGTTTATTTTTCAAACTAACACCATGACAAATAGCCCGCAATATCAATTTTAATATGTATATCAAGGACGATATATCATAACTAAATGTTTGTAATAATGAAATACAAGTAAAAGTTAAACAACAATTACATTCTACAATATTCATAGAATCTGTGGGAATATCTTTAAGAAAACTGGATCCACTTGGGTGTATTTTTGATATGCGCTCATAACAAATAGCTAAAGTCTCTATACGATATTGCAGTGTTTTTTTTTGTTCTTGTGGGGGAGTTTTTAGATAAATATCTATCATTTTTAAAATATCGTGGTTTTCGTTTTCAGGTAATAGTTTTACAATATCCATCATGTCACTATAACTATTAGCTATTTGTTTCAAAATAAAATATTTGGTTAGTTTAATTAACTCTATAGTTTCCTTTTTTTACACAATTCGTTTGTTAAATATAAATGCAATTCTCTTTTAGACATATTTGCAAATTTTCTTTTTTTGGCCATTAAAATTTCTGATGAACATAAAATATTTCCCCCATCACCAAAAAAATGACCATGTACCATGCTTTGTTTAATTTGATCATGAATTGAAGAACATTCGGTTTGTGAATGATTATCGATGGATTTTCTTTCATCGTGTAAAATTTTTAGCCTTTCGTAATTTTCAATTTTTTCTTCTTCTGATATATTACTTATGACATTCTGAACAATGGGAAAAAATTGTTTGTGTAAAAATTTACATTTGGGAATATGCTCCATTACGTCATTTAAATTATCATCTATGATGTCATGCTCTTTCTCCCCATTTCCATAGCTATTTGAATTATTCTTCGGATAATTACTGTAACTGATTGAAAAATTATTTTCTTCGTCATCTATATAGTACATAGGTATTGGTTTTAAGAGAACCAAAGAATCGCTCCCACTTAAACTTAATCCAATTAAAATGTACCTGTCTTCGAAAAGTTTGAGAAATGTTGGTGGCAAGCTGTGTATTTTACTTCCATTCCAAAAAGCTTCAATTTTGCTTATAATTTGATTTATTATAGATCCAGTATTTTTATTAGTTGTACAATGAATACGATTAGAAAATATTATACTTTCTTCTTTCGTCAATAATTCTATATTCAATTTATTATCATTATTATTATTATTATTTTTATTATTATTATTATTATTATTATTATTATTATTATTCTTTTTCTTCTTCTTCAAGTTTTCATTATATTTTTTCTTTTTGGTAACGATAAAATTTGATATATGACTTCGTATGTTAGCGATATAATATATTTCTGGTATATGGAGCGGTATAGAAGCCACAGAAAGAGACGATATGGAACATTTTTTCCATCTAAGTTCGTCCCAAATTACCAATTTACCATTATTTATATTATTATTAATAGTTCCAGTTTTGTTATTTTGTTTGCTTCGATTATTTTTATTTTTGTTAGTTATACTTTTGTTATTATCCTTACCCCCCCCTTCATTAAAGCTACTGCTATTGCCAAGTAATATTATTGGCCGATAAATTGCTAATAATTCATATAATATAGATTCATTCTTGACTAATAATATCGCAACAATAATAATGTTGGGTATAATGATATTTCTTGATGCTCCTTGGATTGTAAAGGTTTGTGGTATATTAAAATGTTTGATTATTTGAGAATCTATTTCATCATTAAAACTACCTTTGTGGTTGTCATCACTATCAAATTCGTTTTCATCATAAGTTTGTGTTTGAGATATATTATAATTTTTAATTACACTTATTGCCTCCTCGATTTCCATAATGTTTTCAATTATCAATAGATGTTTGATACATAAGATGACCCAAGATTTCATGGAGTCATCTAAATTTAATAAGTTTGGAAATCTGATATATTTGTAATTTAAATGTTAATAAATTTGTAAAAATTCTTCAATGATAATTCTACTATTTTGAGTATTATAAGTTATAATCATTTTAATTCATTCTAATAATAATAATGAATGTGATTTTAAATCATCAGATTGTTTTAATAATAAAAAGTATATCGACACGAGGAAATGTATTGTATGTCTCAGTTTTTCGCGATCATATAATTGCAAAACGTGTTCTAAATTATAAGGAAAGAGTAAGTCGTTTTCGAAAAGTGTGGCGTTTATAACATTATTATTATACGGGTTTGTTTTTATTGTAATTAGAAAATCTTCGTCGGTTTTGTATTCATATATTTGAAAATCATCACCAATAATGGCATTTAAAAAACATGTATTGTAAGAATCTTTTAATATACTATAATTTGGTAATTCTAACATGAATATATTCCAATGGGTTTCTTTTTGATGATTATTATAATATGTAATGTCTTTGTCATTACATATACAATTCAAAACTATTGGATAGTTTGATATATTTAAATGTGGTATATCTTGAAATTTCACTACATTAAAATTAGGAAATATGCTTTTATATATTTTAAATCGGATATTAGAATTTGTTCTATCGACGAGATATCCAACGTGGGTATACAAATGCATACTTGAGCTTGAACAATTTGGTAAAAACCAAGAAGAATTTAAATTTTCTTTATTGTTGGGCCACCTAATAAGGTTGAATGTCTTTTTCCATGCATTATTTTTATTATAGACATTAGCACTTTCTTCTCTCTTCCAATCCGGAATGCCATTATCAATTTCACGTGCACTAAATATATTTTCATTTTCTATAAAACTTTGTATGATTTCTTCTTCGTGCTCAAATGAAGAATTCAAGTTATCATTATGAAGAAATAAATTCAAGGAATAAATTTTTGTATGCTCTGATATGGGCTTAAAAATATTAAACAAATCAAAAGCAATATCCAAATCAG
Source organism: Palaemon carinicauda (assembly GCF_036898095.1). Taxonomy (NCBI): domain Eukaryota; kingdom Metazoa; phylum Arthropoda; class Malacostraca; order Decapoda; family Palaemonidae; genus Palaemon; species Palaemon carinicauda. The sequence goes on from NC_090734.1 coordinate 83,817,347, forward strand.
CAATTAAAGGACTCTCAGATATAAAGGCCCCGTCCTTGTAGCAACTATAAGGCAAATATGAGCAATCTATTTCATTTACATTTAAATTAGAATCTCCATATTTTGCTGATCCGAAGACACTATAATTGGCTGTTGGATCAAAAAAACTATGGTTTTCTATAGCTGCGTGTAACATATCATAAAGACAAATTAAATCATGATATCTCATTATCAATGAAGGAATTTCAATATGAAATCCATTACTAAAACTTTTACCCTTTCCTAGTATATATATAGAAAAGTTAATTATACCTAAGCCCTCGGTTATTAAATATAGAACTTCATAGATTAGATTATTTTCGTTACATTTTTTACATTTATGTCGAATATTATGTATGAAAAAATATTCCGGTGTTCTAGTTCTATTTTTACAATATGAAATATATTCTTCCAAATTTAATAGTGTATTACTTTCAAATTTAAATTCACTGCCCTTTAAATCAAAATCTAAACAAAAATGTTGTAAATCAAGATATTTTCTTTGAATCGAAATAGACCCGTATAAACCACGAGGAACAAAATGATGATCCCGTATAAATTCATGTATCTTATTTCTTAGGTTATTTATACCTAAACAATAAACACTTCCGCACATATTTTGATATATTCCAAAAAAATTTAACGGAATATATGTTTCATTGCATTTTTGTGTGTTTTTGTTTTGAATGATAATTCCGTTATACATTAAATCTGATGAAGTCATGGATTCATATAAAGAATTAGAATCATTAACTCTTGCTTTGCGTTCATTAATTTGAATATTTTGTTGTCGGTTTTGATTATTGTTATTACCATATTCCGAAATTAAAGTCTGGGTATACATGATAAAGGTAACAATAAAATAAAATTTTGGGGTTTACTATATATATATATATATATATATATATATATATATATATATATATATATATATATATATATATATATATATATATATATATAATTAATTTTGAATTCATTCATTCATTTTATTTAGTTTTTTAAATATATATAAGGGATTTACGTGGCGTCCTTTGGTAATCAATGACTATATATACACTAAAAAAGAATATACTCAGATTCATAACTAACTGTATACTGTGTAAAATATAAAATACAATTTTATCTATATAGTTGTCATAAGAAGCAGCAAAAAAATGAATTATTGTTACAAAAATCAAATATATTGATAATATCATACACATTCGTATAAATGCATAAACAAATTCCATTTTTTAAATTTATAATTTATGATTCATATTTTTTCATATCTATAAATAACTATATATATTTATTTACTTAGTAATAGTTTATTTTGATTTAAAAGTATGAAATCTTTGTATTTTGGCGATAATGACGAAGAAAGTATATGTTTGATAAATTAAAATAACGCAATAATAAATGATGACGAGGAAAATAATCTTTGGTTCAAAACAAGACCAAAAAAAAATACTAAATTACACTCAAAAGTCTTATTTTGAGTTTATTTTTATAAAAAAAATCAATGATTCATTTCAGGCCCCAAAAAACATTTATTATAATAATCTAAAGCGTAAAATATTTCCCCGTATATCTTAATTTGATAATTATATTTCTTCGTTTCAAAGAGGATAAAATATATTTTTTTAACACAATTTTGTGGTTATATATACACCAACAATAAAAAAATTCAACAAAGTACGCTACTAGCTAACTTGCAATATAGAAATAAATAATCATGAGCGTTTCAACCCTTTTAGACAACGACGATGAGAGTAACAGCTTTAATAAAGACAAAATCTATTTTGAATCGCTATATCACCCGTTAAATTATTCAGACAGCGACGATGAGAGTAACAGCCATAAAGACAATAAAATCTATTATGACTGGCAAAATCACCCGTTAAATTATGATACACATAATTTTTCATTTACACAATCATTAAACAATCCAAATGTGTATGTAAGAAAATCTATTTATTTGGATGAACAATCAAGGGATCCAAATGTCAGCAAATCTCTTATTTTTGATTATTTAAAAGACATTTATGCAATGTTTAATAGAACCAATGAAATGAAAGAGGAAATTGTCTTTAAGCTTTTAGATAAACAATTATCTGATTATAATATAGTAGGAATAAATGTTCAAAGTTACAGGGCCGTATCACTCAATCGGGGGGGGTGTTATCAAAATTTTTGATAATAATAATGATATTGAGGAAAATAAGGTTTATACTTTACGTATCCCCGTTCCTATCCATTCTGTACCATACAATAATATTAAACAACAAATTGAAAGATTTTTAAATGAATCGAATAACTTTTTATCGCATAACGAGCATTTAGAAGAAGTGTTTGATGTATTACCTACTGAATATCCAAAATCGGAAGAAATTGAATCCCTTGGGTGGGAAAGTTATAACGATGATTGTTACTTTGAATTTGTTTATGATGAATTATTAGGTATATATTATAGAAAATGTTTAAATTTTTATAGCAATTTAAATCAATTTTTTTATTCTCAATATACGGAACGCCCAAAATTCATAATGAAATTGAATCGAGTTTTTGAAATGTTACAAAAATATAATCATCTCTATGTTTTACATAATGTGTTAATTGAACATAATATTATAAAAGTTAATTTCCCAAAAAATGAGGTTACACAATTGTCTTTTGATTATAAGATAAATAAAAATGTAATAACAGTATATGATATTACTAATGCAAATATAAAACTACAATATAACTATTACCCAGTGATTGTTTCTTGTAGATACCGAGATTTATTTGATTAAAATTTTTTATTAGAATTAAAAAATACAAACGATGAATATTCACCAATCATTTATAATTGTTTGTCTTATCCTTTCCATTATCTTCATTATAAACTATTTAGCTGAAATATTTATATTTCCAGAGGGAATAGGATTTATGGGACCAAAATATAATATAATTATTAAGGTCATCCAATTAATATTGGTATCACCCATTTTTATTGGTACAATTTATTATTTAATAAGAGATAGAAAAAATGTAGAAAATGATTTTTATCGTGATACTCTGATGAATAAAGAGCAATATTTCCATAATTTCAAAAATCCTACTTACGAAAACACAGAAAACGAAGACACAATTGAATATATATCTCATAATGATCGAGCGTTATTAAGATAATAATTGATTAATTATAGTATGAGAATACAACGAATATTTCTAATACAACTTTTCAATATTGGAGAGAAAAATAATTGAATAATAATTCATCACTTACATATTATATACTGTAGTATTTCTCGTAATTATTGCTCTTATGTTCTATTTGGATTATCTTTTTAAAGTTAGAGGCAATACTAAAATTTTCGGAATAAAAAAATTAGATTTAATCATTTTTCTTTTTTTTAATATTCTTTTGTGTTGTTGTTTTTATTTGTTTGGTGTTTTAAGAGAAAACTTAAAAATAATGATTCTTATCCTCATATTCAATTGTTTTTAGTTGATATAATAGAATTATCTTTTTTTTTTTTTAATTCTACAATAGATGATGATGATAACGATAATTTAATAACATTTTATTTTACTTTTAATTAAATGTCATTATATTAAAAAAATACATGATTGGATGGATTTATTTCATTATAAGTTATAATATGGCATAAAAGCATTATTTAGTGTGTTATCTATATTCGCAGAATTTTCAAATGGACGAAGTATAAATTGTTGTTGGGGCGTTGGTGAAGGAACGAAGGATGATGATGTAGATGGAAGAGTTATATCTTCTATAACCATATAACCATTTTCGTCTACTTCATTTTTTGAAACAACGGGGAACCTTGTCATTTTTATTTCTCTTTCTTCTTCGTCTTTCTTCCCTCTAATTATTCTGGGTGGTTTTTGTTGTTGTTGTTGTTGTTGTTGTTGTTGTGGTGGTGGTGGTGACAGCGGCGGTGGCGATGGAAAAAATGAAGAAACGTGTGGGGAAAGGCAAGGGGATAGGGGGGGGGGGTTGGCATACACGAAGAAGAGGAACGCGATTTAAAGGAAAGGGTCTTACGATTATTGTCTGTTTGATTCATATCAACATAAAACACAGAAGAAGCTTTATCTGGGGAATGGGGATTATTATTATATTGAAATGATGAAAAATATTTGGGGGAACCAGAAACAGCAACGCGGGGTGTGATACAACAATCATTGTGGGTGGGGGAGGATGGAGTTGGTAATTGTTGGGTCTCCAATTGATTTATAATAGATGATTTGTTATTTTTTTTTTGTTTTTTCAATTTTTCTTTACTGACAAAAAATCTAGATTTTGGATAATTAACCAAAAATAAAATAATCGTAGTAAACATTAATACTGCTTGCACCATCAAACACAACAAACAGAGATAGAAAATATTTTTTATCCAGAAAGGATAGTCTGTAATATCATTGGTTTTGTTTTCTAAATAATTATAATTGTTGCGGTTCCAAACATTTTCATTGCATAATATTATTGGTATCAATTTTGTATTGCACGTTGATAATTCAAATGGGTCAATATTAAAAAAAGATGATTTATTTTTTTCTTCTGTAATGATCATATATTGGCTTTTAGAAAAATTTCCTTCTTTGTTTTTATATAGTTTGAATTGATGATCCTCCCCTTTAATTTTAATGGGGATTTGAACAAAAAAGAGAAGCACGGTATTATTAACCCTTCGAACAAATATCTTTGAAAATGTATAATATAATAAAAATTGGTCTGGATTTGGAAATGCTACGGGGCCATAATGTTTCTTTAAGCTCGTTTTTCCACACATATGAAGTAAAAAATTTTTCATTTCCACAAATGGTAAAAAAAATGAAGATACATGTCCGTTCATCATAATGTTTACTTCATTGATGAGTTGGTATACATGAGTGATTGTTTGTTGAATAGAAAAATATAATACATTTGCATCTTTATATGTTGTTAAATTTGAACAAGGTAGGCCCAGAAGAACATTAATTTTTTCTATGTTATCAAGCACCAAAGACCCAAAATCTGAAAATTATTTAGAAAATAATATATGTCCAGGATAATTTGGAAATTCCACCCACCCCCTTTCTTTGCTTGATTGTTTTATATAATCATATTTTTCATAATGATTGAAAATCAAAGTTTTATCATCGCCACCATCAAACCCGCGATTAACAACGTCTGTGCCATTAATAGTTATTATTAAATTATTCAAATGATTAATTTGCCTTTCAAATTGGGAATATGTTATAAAGGAGTTGTTTAATTTACCTTGACATTTTTCTAGTTTATTTTTTACGTTATCGGTTAATCCGGCAACCAAGTTATTAATATTATTATTATTGTATGGTATTATTAGGAAGTAACCGTTATCATCGATAAAAGTTACATTTCCTAGATACTGAAAATGATTATAATTTTCTTCGATATATTTTAAATAATTGTAATCTTGCTGTTCACTGTCACCGTGACACGTATTCAGTGCAATGTTATTTGATAATAATAATACAAATAGTATAAAGGCGTGGTCTAATATTCCCTTTCTTTCAGACATTTTTTATAATCATATATTAATGTTTCAATTTTTTAATTACCAAAATTTTCAAACTATCATTTTCAAAAAATTTATAATAAATGATATTAATTTTCATTAGAAAAAAAACTGCCACAATTGCCACCCAAAACTGTTATACTGTGCATGTATAAAACAATCAGTCAGTATGAAATGAAGCGCCAGCTCATCTATTTGTATTATTCTGATATTGAATAACTAGCAAAAAAATATATAGACAAAAATAAAACGTAGTTATCCACCCAATAATACTAAATAAGACATACACACCTTTTTATATTAAAAAAAAATTCAATTTCTTTTATAAAGATAAGAAGACACTTTTATTACATGCAGTGGTTTTGATTTGTGATATAATTATATATGTCAATTTTTTTGTTTTTAAATGCTTCATATGTAGTTGTAATTTTTTCAATTAATTGCTCTAATAACAGAAAATTTTCCTGTTTAGCCTTTTCATTGTTCATGAAATATAATTTCAACAATTCAAACAAAAAATGTAATAATATTGTGGTATAACAAAGTTCTATTCCATTTTCATTATCATTTTTAATTTTTGAATCTGTGTTGGTGGTGAAATCAAAAATTTGTTTATATTTTGAGCTTTTAAAATTATTTCCATGAAATTACAAGCATTAACTAAAAATAACAGTTTCGTATCGGCCGAAATATTTTGTTTGGGGTTTTTAAAAAAACCATCAAATTTATCAAAAATATAATCTTTATCCTTTTCCCCAAGAAAGTTAATATTATTATTGATTAGAAAAACCAGTTTTTCCTTTTGATTAACATTCAGAAAACATTCGCAAATTAAATTACATATTTTTATTAGTTGCTCGGGAGGATTAGAATTGTAGATGTGTTTGAAGTTTTTGTAATATTTTTCGCTTTCATTAGTCCAAAATCCTCCTTTTTTAAATGGTTCAATCATATAACGCTCAATATCACATAAAACGTCTTTTGCTCGTTCATTTTCCTTTGAATTCATATTTTTTTAATTTAGAGTGGAAAACTACCAAGATGTTTTTGTATTAATAGTTATCAGCCTTCTTACTTATATAACATTTTATATATATTATATTAATATATATATATATAAAGTATATACGGCAATGAATAGCTAAATTCAAAGATTTGTGGTTATCACGATAATTTATTTAAACCCCCAAAAATACGATACAAATATTTATATAAAACAAAAATAATTGATATACAATAAATATAGGAAACATAAAAATGTCAAAAAATAGGACGAAGAATGATAAAAAGAAAGGTTGTTATACTACACATAAATAAAAAGTTTGACATGTTCAATTCTATCATTTTCCCGGTAATACTATTACATTTGACACAAGTTGCTCTTTTCATAAAATCAATTATTAGTTCTTTATCCATTTCAGGTTGATTAGAGTACATTGATATAAAATTTTTAAAGTGTTTACACTTTACACAGTTAAAAGTATAATACACGCGATATCTTATTTCATCTACGAATATTGACCGATAAACATCAACAAATAAAATAGATTTACTATCAAAATTTACAGCTGTGACATTGCAGGATTGGAAACCCAAATCAACAAAACTTAGTATATCATTATTTTTTACTAAATCAAATAGATGTTTATTGAGTGGTTTTCTGTCACGATTTAAAAACCTTTCAAAACTAAGATCGGCCGCAATATAAATGGTGGCCAAAGAATTGAGAACCTTTTCAAAATCTTTACATTTTTCTGTGGCTTCGTTTTTTTGGGTAACAGGAAAGTCCGCTTGCTTGATATTTTGGCTCATTTTTTTTTTGTATTCTGGGTGCAATGACAGAATACTACTACTACTACTGCTGCTGCTACTACTACTAGGGTTAACTAATGCCAAGTTCTAAAATCTGTGTTACGTTTGTTTTTATTTATATTTTACCATTATTTAAAAAAAATTAGTTGCCGAATTATTCTTCATGAAATATACCTATTTTATAAATAACCATTATAACAGAATAATTTGAGAATTAAAATGTTTTCTTACAGATGATATGAATAATCAATAATATTTTAAGGTGAAGGGTAAAAATTATTAATGGTCATTGAAAATATTTTGTTAAAAATATCATCATTTTGTAATTCATTGAGTTTTTTAAATTCACTGCTCCGATTTTTATAATGATTCCATGAGCTCATTATTTGATGCTCGATTGGTATAATACCCTTCTCATCATCGTCATTACCATCATTTTCACTCGTTATATTACTTTTTGTATTTTTGTCATAGGGTGGGCGTTTCGTTTTTTCTTCTGTGTGTTGATATTTTTCGTGTTTGTTGCTTGTATATTTTTCCTTTTTGATAGTTTTATTACTTTCATCACAAAGTTTTCTTTTTTTGTTTCCTTGGATGCAATTGTAATAATACCGTTCGAAAGATCTATCTGTTGTTAAACTTGAAGCTTTGTCTAACATGCAATATGCTGGGTGCTTATCCATATAAATCTGAGAGGCATATCGTACTCTAGTTAAAGCTACAAAATATAAATTCCGCAATAAATCCCAATGAGAATCCGTTTCTAAATCAATTCCCACTTTGTATTTTAAAGTTAT
>NC_090734.1:83826004-83836004 GCF_036898095.1 Palaemon carinicauda
GATGATCTAAGGTGGAAAACTTTTAGGATAAGACTATAAATAATTCAGGGAAGAGAGAGAGAGAAGAGAGAGATGAGAGAGAGAGAGAAGAGAGAGAGAGAGAGAGAGAGAGAGATTAAACTTATTTTTATTACTAGCTAAACTACAATCCTAGTTGGAAAAAGCAAGATGCTATAAGTCCAATGGATTCAACAAGGAGAAATATCTCAGCGAGGAAAGGATATAAGGAAAATAATGGAAATAAATAAGGTGATATAAGAAATAATGAACAGTCGAGATTACTTTTCAATTCTCTAATGAGATGCTATATAACTAAAATTATTGAAAGATTACACCATAAGAAAACAATATTTTTTTTTCTTTTTCCGAAGATTATATTAACGGTTATCAATACTTAATAAATTATTTCTTAGAATTACTGTAGTAATAAATGAGAGATCTTCTATATATTTGTTGTTGCTGAGATGGAAAAAAAAAATCATAGTTATCAAAACTTGATAGAGCATATAGAATAGACAGGTTTGTCTTGTCATGAGACTGCTGCGTTGAATTGAATGTCTTTGAAATTACTTTGGGGAATGTTTTGCCGATGTAAAAAGTACTTACTGGCTATCTCAGGTTAACTTCTGTGGCTTCCAGGTGGCCTTCATGCCATGTATCATTCTATATTGTTGGCTATAATTGAGGTCCCGAGAGAATTCCCTATGCCTCTTACTTTTCAAGGAAAAGTGGGGTCATCTTCTAGGATTGGTGTAGTAGAAAGGATTTTCCTTTGGTCTGAACATCCCTAGCGCAGATCACAGACTTCTTTGTCTTCCTTCATTGAGATACCTTCCGCTCAGTTGCTGCTGTCCAAGGCTAAACATTACGCTTGGCATGGTCCTTTTTGCCGAAAGGGGATAAACCTCTCCTCCTTGTAAGAGTTGTCTATGTTCGTGAGGAGCGTAAAATGATTTTGCCCACATGACCCTGTTTCTCAAGGGATATACACATACCAGTCAAGTCTTTCAAAAGGGGTGTCGATTAAGGTTCTGACTCTCAAAACTTTCTTTGCTGCCTGGTGTCCCGGAGGAATTTGGGAAAGTTGCACAGTTCCTCTTCCTTAGCCTCCTGCGCTGAGGCAAGAAGGAGGGTTCCCCCTATTTGGGTGCCAAGTTAGGTGGCTAAATCCCAGAAGCAAATTGGATCACAATCCCAGGTTAGAGTCTTTCTCTATCCCCCATCTATGAGAAGTGTGTTTGAAGGTGATTTAAAAGAGATGCTCTCGTCTCCGGTGAAGGCTCTGCAGTGTATCGGAAGAAAACCCGGCACCTCAAACCTTAAGGTGTTTCCACAAGGTCAAACAGTGTCTGTCGGACAAACATTGTTGCCAATATCTAAATTGAAAGAGAATGACTTCATAAGCATTGAAATGAGAGAAGTTTGATTTGGTAACAAACAGTGGTACCAGATGAAGTTGACTACCAGGATTTCTACTCCCTTTTACCAGACAAAGACCGTAAGAAATGTCCGAAGCTGATGTCCGCTGGCATCTCTGTTATTTTTGTAAGTGTTATAATCTGTACTCGAGAACCAAGTAGTAGTTAGCTTCAAGTATGGAGCATCATAACCTTAGTATACCATAAAATAAAAACACAATCCAATAAATTAAATTATGCACAATGATTATTCCTGATCTTTTGAGAACAATGAAATGGTAATGGTCCATGGAAGGACTTGTTGCAAAGGACGAAGTGAAAAGAGAAGACATTCATCCATTTTAAAAGAAACTCAAATTGATTATTAATCAAACTTTAAAAACTATATACTGATGGGCTCAAACGCTTTATACATTTTATTGGAGAAATTAGATCGTTTTATAAGTAAGCAGGACACATGTATGAGAAATTTTTTTTTTACAGAATAACGTCAAGAGGCGACTTAGAATAACCTATCAGTGAACTTAGGATGTTATTGTTATTAACGTGCAATATATAGCCTATATTATTCAAAGAAATAACTAATGTTTTGAGACTCGTCATACTTCAGATTACGTGTTGTTAACTAAATCAAAATAGTTACAGTGTGTTAAAGATAAAATGTTCAAAATTGTTTCCCCCTTTTCTCGTACAGGAAGAGAGAGAGAGAGAGAGAGAGAGAGAGAGAGAGAGAGAGACGAGAGAGAGAGAGAGAGAGAGAGAGAGGAGAGAGAAGAGAGAGTTGCATTTTTTTTTCTCACGATCAAACACAGAGAGAGAGTTGCATTTTTTTCCTCACGATCAAACACTTCTTCGAGCAAATGAGACTTCGGTGTCCATGATTGAAACATTCTCTCATCTCTACTCGTTTATCGAAACGCCATAATTTGGTTGTGCAAATGTCATCCGTACCAACCTCCGACTTTTTTTTCATTTCTCCAATTTGCGTGGACTCTTTCTTGTAATGACCCATTGTGGATTCCATAGTCTTTTCGACTTGTAAACCAGTTACACACATTCCACTTCTCGGAAGTTCTGACGTTATTTTATTTATTGCTGCTACAAGCTTATTTCTGTCTTTGTAAACCTTTGCTTTGATGTTTTATAAGCATGGGCTCTGCCAGTCTTTTTTTCATTAGCAACTGAGCCTCTCTTCTATTTGAAATCCAGCTTTTCTCCGAAGCTGAATTACAACTAGTCATGTTTACTGTGAATGTGATACCAAATCTTCTAAAAGTTAAAGTTAATCTGGTAAACAGGTAGAACTCCGTCCATAGTGCCACTCCGCCTCCGGAGAGTGTTTGAAGCTCGAACGTTATGAACACAGGCACTGTCCCACACACCACCTGGTGCTCGTTATTGACGTCATTAAAGCTTTATTCACAATGATAACTGGTAAGAATTGTGCTCTTCGGACACTGTTCGATCGTGTGGACGCACCTTTAGAGTTTACGACCTGTTCCTTAACACCAAGAGGACCATCAAGAGGGTTGAAATAACACCAATAAATAACCACAATTCTCTTGAGGAATCTGTTCTTGGTCTTGTGTTGGCTTCTTAAATAGTTGTGTAATAAGACCAGCTACTATCATTATTATTAGCAATATTATTGTTATTATTACTAGCTAAGTTACAACCCTAGGTAGAAAAGTAGGATGTTATAAGCCCAAGGACTTCAACAGGGAAAAATAACCCAGTGAGAAAAGTAAATAAGGAAATATATAAACTTCAAAGGAAGTAGTGAGTAATAAAAAGAAAAATAAGAAAAATAACAACTTTAAATTAAATCTTTCATATATCAACAGGACAATAAGCATCTGGTCTATGGTAATGCATATATGTAAGTATAAAATGAAAGTAGAATGACCGGCTCCTTCTTCATTTTTTCTGCACCTCTCCTAGAAGACAAAACGCTCGAAGCGTTACTTGCTGTATCTAACTTTTTTTTTCTTAAACAATACTTCTGAGCTCCATACTTAAGAATCTAGAAAAGTCTCTCCCACATCCTGCCTAGACAGTTTGACGGATGGCATAATATATAAAAACCAGTCGATATTTATTCACCAGATATATTATCGCAGACTGCTATTCCCTTCGAGGGAAGGGATATCTTTGATAGGCCAAGCCCTATCAACCTATTCATTCCCTATGATAGGCATGTAGTAGGTTTCTGGTGTCATCTCATTCACACCTGTACGGGAAAGGGTAGATTGCCATTTTCGGGGAAGAAAAAGAACCCACCACTCCGGTTCTAGGGGATTTATGGACCCACAAATCAGCGAGTCTTTCTATTCAAAGGACGGAAGGTTCGTATACGGTTAGGAACAAATAGATTAAAAAAAAAAAATAAATAACTTGTACTTTTCGTACCTACACAAACCTGAGTCGTTCAAGTTAAACTTCCTATCTGAACTACCCCTCTGTCTTGAGCAAAAGGTCAAAAGTGAAGAGAACTTCCGACAGGTAAGGGGGTTTGTGGGTGGTGGCCCGTCTCTCCCGTCACTCACCACCCTACCGTAAACTACCTCGTTAACTATTTCAACGGTTACTCCCAGATCGAGGTGAAAACAATATCCTCTATATGAAGGACTGAGAATTTTAGAGCTAGGAAAAATACAAATTAATATTAAAATTATATGTTTTTAAAATTCAGGGAAAATGGCCTTAACAAATTTAGCATAAGTATTATTGAAAGAAATTGTGCCATGTTCATATAAAGCTTACAAAATTATCTTATCAAATTAAAAGTAACTTTGAATTGAAGAATATATTTGATAGAAAATAATACAGTGTTCAAGCCTGCTTAACGGTTCATAATGATACGTATTATAAAAACAAACTAATAGAAAAATAACTTGAACGTTATTTACCACAAAAGTACTGAAAGTAAAAACTCTTCAAAGATTATTATTCAATCTTATCAAAACAAAGAAAAAGTTATTGGAACGTAGGTAAATGAAAGTCTAATAATGGATGAAGACTGGAAGAACATAGGATGGAAGAACTATACGGTTAAAATACCTTAAGAAGCCATTATAACAGTAATGAAGATAACGTATTTCTATAATAACAATAAAAAAAAAAAAACGTTACAACATGCAGAGGACCTTGATGCATGTTATTAAAAGAAAGCACAACCCCAACTTGGCACTTCGATTCCATGACAATCCTCTAGTACATTACTTAAAATAATTCAAAACAAATACTTAATGTAATAAAAAGCAAGTTCTATGAATGGAAGATAAAAAGAAGACCTACAACAAAATCTACGCTAAATATAGATAATCTGGAAAGTCTTGAGATAAATTATATATAATTCCAAGATTATTTTTTATTGGGAATGTTTGAAAGGTCCCATGGTTACAATATTTCTTTTTATTATCTCTATAACTTTCGAGGTTTTTTGCCTGTATAAAATTCATTGCGATATTTCCTCACAGAAAATAAATATTGTAGGACCTTTCTTACACTGGTAGAAGGTAGGATTCCCCATGTGCTTGTGACCTTCACAAGTAAATAACGAGAAATTCTCAGTGGATAAAATATAACCCAAATTCCCCCCCCCCCCCAAAAAAAAAAAAAAAAAAAATAATAATAGTTTCATTCCATCTTTTTTGCTTTTGAGAATTAGTATATTATTTTTTTCATGCAATGTTAATTTGTAAAATTCTACAGGACAAACACACTAGAACTTTGGTTGTCTTAATGAAATCAATTTCAAAAATGAATAAATGAAAGTTTGAAAGAAAAGGAAGTTATTTGTAAAAATACAATTAGATATGTTATTAGTTTTTATCAAATTTCCCAAAGAATAGAAAAGAAAATTACTATTACTAAAGAAAGATAGAAGAAAAGAAACTTCAGAGCAAAATTTTGTTAATAAAACGCAAAGGGAAAAGTTCACAGAAACCAATAGAAACTATTGTAAACAAAAAGTAACGTAAACTATGAAATAAAAAGATTTATGGGTGAGAGGAGTTGATAGCAAAAGGGGAGAGAAAATTTCACGGATAACAAACGGAAGAAAATAAACAGCACAAGAATGAAATAGAGAAACACTTCTTTTTGTTTGGCATATACTTCCATTTTCTGAGTAATTCAGGTAACTAAGACAGTTTTTTTCTACACTTAATTATTATATTCAATCTATAACAATTTCATACGCTTTAAGAACACATTCTCTCTCTCCTCTCTCTCTCTCTCTCTCTCTCTCTCTCTCTCTCTCCTCTCTCTCTCTCTCTCTCTCTCTCTCTCTCTCTCTCTTTCTCTCTCTTTAATGCAAATGGATGAAATATTTGAGACAAAAAAGGCTCGTTTGATTAAGTCGTTTAATTAATCTATTTTATGACAATAATTAAATAATATTTTCTCAACCTTATGTAGTTTATCAAAAACTTTATGCCTCCTTTATATCAAGATATATTATTCTATTAGTTATAGTTTATATGAAGATATATTATAATAAAAGTTATAGAAATATAGCAAAAATCTTTTTCGTTACTCATCTACAGGAATAAATATTCCATTCAAGCACTGCTACTTTCCTTCCACTCTGCAACAACATCATTCACTCGTATTTCTCTCTCTCTCTAGGATAGTTATCTTGTGAATTACACTAAAAATCGGATCAAGATGGCGCCTCTGTAACACAGGCAAAGCTTTGAGGGACATTGCTGCAGTCAGCAAAATTAAATTCCATGAGTTAGTGAAACTAGAACTAGACCACTTGGTAACAGATGTCGCTAGTAGCTCCAACCAGTATGATGGGAAAATATTCTCAAACATATTGAAACAATATGATCCAACAAACAGGAGCAAGTCTGCAGAAAACATCAGCAAAATAATAGGAGAAATTCCAAAGAAGATCCAGGTGATGAAGAGACTTATAAAGAGAGTTTACATCAATCAACACATTCCATCAAAGAACAATAAGAAGTCCAATATAGTGAATATGCTGATTGATGTATTGGGAAAAAGAATGCCATGGAAATGCGATGCATGTCATGTACCAACACACCCTATTTGCGCTGAAGTGCAACATAAAATAAAAAATTAGACATAAAGGTATTTTGCTCAACAAGCTTAGTCTGGATAGAAAATACAATTAAGTCGAGACAGAATCTGCAAATAGTTGAAGATAAAGAAGAAGAAGAAGCAGAAGAAGAAGAAGAAGAGAAAAATGAAAAGGATTTGTATGAGGATGCAGAGGAAATAATTGATACAACATATGATGCCATTCAACAACAACAAACTTATGAAGAAATAAATTATCAGATGGAAACAAATAAGAGACCCAAGAGACTCTACCCCGGACCTACATACTTTTAGGGAAGAGCAAGAACAAGAAAAAAGGAAAAGAAAGATATAGTCTGCAGTTCACCACGAAAAGAGGGATTGCGGATTTGGCGAAAGAGGCTACTACAAGAATCCAAAGATATGCTATAATTATGAAATATATGTGAGCATTTAGACGGATATAGAGACGATTGCAGAGATTGCCATCCAAAAATTTGCAAAATACTGAAAGAAGGAAAAGGATGCAAATCCAACAAAAACTGTCGATATATGCATCCTGCAACCATGAATGAAAGTCAGAAAACTCAGCAAACAGATAAGTAAAAATGTAAGCAAAAATGAAACAAAAAAAGAAACAAAAAAACAAGCCGAGTATATACCGCGCTATGCACAAAAGGCCCCAAGATATGATGCTTTTCAACCCAAATATGCACAATTAGAGCCCAACTACAAAGAATGCATCTATAATGCCAGGGGTTGGTGCAGATATGGGGATAATTGCAGGTATACATACAAAAATAAATATGAAGGCGAAAGTGCAAATATAATAGAAAAGTTGGATTTTTAATGGCAGAATTCCTGGAAATGAAGAAAAGAACATCATATATGAACAGGAAGGAAGAATGGGAGAATCCATATCATTACCAATATTAAATAATGGGGATGAAACACAAAACCATAATAGTGATGAATGCACAGGGTTTAGTCACGAGTAACTCTAAAAGGAAAATAGAATTCCTAGAAGAACTAACCCAAATTAAAAAATATATATGTATATATATATATATATATATATATATATATATATATATATATATATATATATATATATATATATATATATATATATATATATATATATATATAATATATATATATATATATATATATATTAAATATAAGTGAAACATGGTATTCCCAAGAGACTGGCAGTAATGACTAGATAAAGGGTTTCCATACATATAGTTCAGACAGAACAAATAGGAAATCAAGGGGAAATCGCTATATATGGAAGAGACATAAATCAAGGAAAAGTCTGTGAAAAATAAAACAACACAGAATATGAATTGATAGCGGTAGAGTTTGAATATGAAAAACTAGTGAATATTGTAGTTCAAACACTCAAATACTAAGGAGTTTGACATAATAATAGAAAAATAGATGATATATGTAAAAGCCATAAAGACTGGAATATACTCCTATCCGGAGATTTTAACTTTCCTTTCGTGGATTGGAAAGAACGGATGGAAGAAAGTGGTTGTATATATACATATAAAAAAAGAGTAATAGTAGCGCAGAAGATAAGAGGCAATTTTTTAAAGCTTCAAGATATGCTATTAGAACATAATATGCAACAAATTAACCACATTCCAACAAGAAAGGACAATGTCCTAGATTTAGTATTTGTGAAAGAGGTGAATTATGTTAAAGAAATAATAGTGTATCACATGGAATTTCAGACCATAATGTCATGGAATTAATAGTTCACTCCAAAGCAAATGAACGCAGAGATAAACAAAGCACAGATCGATGGGAAGGATATCGAAAATATAATTTTTAAAGAAAGAATATGAAATAGTCATAAATGAATTAAGAATTGAACAATGTATTTGTAAGTGATAATATACAGGTAAATACGGATATACTGTACAAAGTACTGGAGAAAATTGTTGGAAAATATGTACCCGAGAAAAAACAATAAACATCAGATATGCATACCAAGAGACAGAAGGATCTTATTTCAGAAAATTTAAAGGTAGAAGAAAAATCTTGCAAAAGCAAAAAATGTATGGAAAATGATAGAAAAAAAAAAAGTAAGATAGAAAATGCAGAACAAAGTATTATACAATCGAAAGAAAATGAAAGAAAACGACTTAGAAGAAAGGACATTTCAAAATATAAAAAAAGATACCCAAAGTACTTACTCCTATACAAAAAAGATGAATAAAGGCAGATTAAAAATAGGCCCTCTAAGATTTGAAGGACGGGTAACGAATAAAAAAAAGGAAATATGCAACATATTAGCAGAAAAATATAAGAGTGAGTTCACGCCAAGAATTGCGAATGACTATAATGAAACAGAAATGAGAGAAGAAAATGTTGAATATCTAAGGGATATAGATATTAATGAAGCAGATATTGTACAGGCTATAAGCGAAATTAAAAATGGATCAGCGGCCGGACATGATGGAGTTCCAGCGATTTTCTTAAAAAAAATGCACACAATATCGCGAAGCCGCTTGCAATACTGCTAAGATAAAGTGCAAATATGAGTGAGATATATATTAAACATATATTTGCTTCTATAACCCCCTATTTTCAAAAGTGGCTCAAGACTAGAGGCAAGTAATTATAGACCTGTTAGTCTAACATCACATATTATGAAAGTGTATGAAAAGGGAATAAAAAAGAAAATAATGAATCATTTGGTTAAAAATCATTTATTTAATATAAGTAAGCACGGGTTTTGGGCCCGGAAAAAAGTACACAAACCTAACTGATAGTACACTATGAAAACATGTACAAAAATATAATAAATGAAAAAGACACAAAATGTGATCTATCTAAATTTTGCAAAGCATTTAACAAGGTAAACCATAATATACTAGAGGAAAAAAATGAGAAAGCATAATATTGTGAGAAAGATAGGGAAATTGGTAAAAAAGTTTCTGCAAAAACAGAAAACAGATAGTGGTTGCAAATGACGATAAATCAGCTGAAGCTCAGGTAATATCTGGCATGCCACAGGTACGGTATTAACTACACTGCTGTTTGTTATTATGATCTCAGACATAGACTGTAATGTTAAAGACTCTGTAGTGAGAAGTTTCGCCGATAACACAAGAATAATTAGAGAAATTACTTGTGATTGAGATAGGATCTCACTAAAAAGAAATCTAAACAAAATATATGAATGGGTGGAGATGAATAGGATGGTATTTAACTCCGGTAATTCGAACCGACAAACTATGGAAACAAAGAAGGAATGGTATATGCATACAAGGGACCTAATAACGAGACAATCACAAACAAGGAAGCAATTAAAGACCTTGGTGTAATGTTAAAATAGGAATATGTTATGCAACGACCAAATAGCAACACTACTGGCTAAATGTAAAACCAAAATGAGAGTGATATTCAGACACACTTTAAAACAAGACAAGCTGAACACATGATTATGCTTTACAAAACTTATGTACGTAGTACACTCGAGTACTGCAATGTGATATGGTACCCACATTACCAAA
>NC_090734.1:83843504-83868504 GCF_036898095.1 Palaemon carinicauda
CGTTACCACTGTACTACACAAATTCTGTCTCGACACAAGAACACCACCTAACCTAAACTTCCCCACCTAACTTTACCTATAATCCGTATCCTTACCTACTTACCTGGCGTTGGGAGGGGGGGGGGGGGGGGATAACGGTCCCCTGTGAACCTCCTTACTCTGCCGTATTTTTAGCCGGCTGGCATCATAAATACAGGTGCATGGCCGCTGATACTGTAGTGTATATTACTATAACATATTTATATATGTATATATATATATATATATATATATATATATATATATATATATATATATATATATATATATATATATGTGTGTGTGTGTGTGTATATATATATGTATATATATATATATATATAATATATATATATATATATATATATATATATATATATATATATATATATATATATATATACATATATATGTATATATGTATATATATATATATATATATATATATATATATATATATATATATATATATATATATATATATATATATATATATTTATATATATATATAATCGTATATATATATATATATATATATATATATATATATATATATATATATATATATATATATATATATATATATATATATATATATATAAATATATATATGTATATATACACACATATATATATATACATATATATATATATATATATATATATATATATATATATATATATATATATATATATATATATATATATATATATATATATATATATATATATATGGTATAGAAGAAGCTACTGTTCAAAAGTCAGATGCAGAGGATACCAGTGTAGGATATGCTAGGCGACTTCTAAAAAAACCTAAATGTTATGCCGAGGTCATACAATCTGAGGATACAGGACATATTGACAATATTACAACACCACCCAGACCATATAATGTAAATCATCGTATTGCTAAATTACCTCCCAAGACTGTTTACATGCCTCTTACTTTAAATTGGGTGCCTCTTGTCAAAAAGGCAAACCCCTTTTCTCTATATCTAGCGCTTCTCCGATAAAAACCCGAAGGTTTTCATCTCGGGAGAGCATCATTGTCAGATTTATAGGATAAATCCCCTGCTAGATAGCTATTGGATCCACCTGCCATAATGGAGGAGTATAATCCTAATGGTTTTCCATTTTTTCATCGAAAAAGAGGGAGACCACCATCCCTCTTCCCTTCAACGAGAAATGCAAAATTACCTATTGCAAACAGGTACAATATTTTATCTGAAAAAGGTGATGAACCTTCTCTTACATCAATCAAAAATTCAAGTTGAAGTTCACCATCGCCCTCAAAAAATTAGGTAGAAAGAGCTTTGAAAAGGCAAATGTGAAATCTGATTTTTCAAGACCCTCTCTAGAGAAGCCTATAGGAAAACATGTCAAATCAAAGACTACCAATGGGAAGCCCTCATCCAAGATGTCTCCCCCCAAAAAAAAATCCATAACTTTTTCTATCATTTTCCAATGGAATTGTTAGGGTTTAACGGCCAAATATGAAGAACTCAAGTTCATCATTCATGAGCACTCCCGTATAGTTGTATGTCTATAGGAAAGCAAGATTGATGCTAATACTCCATGTCCTTGAAAGTATGTTAGCTATAGGACACCATACGAGGAATAAACTAGGAGCCATGGCGGAAGTCTTACATATGTTTGCCTAGAGGTTCCCCAGATATCTTTACCCATTTATACTGATGGGTATGAGTTGATAGGAAGTTTCTATTAACCATAATAATTACCTGGAACATAGATGAAGAATTGTTAGTAATTATTTCTCAGCTGATCCCATCTTTGGTCGTCAATTTTTCTTGGTGGGATTTAATGATACGTTGGTATTCTTAAAATTCAAGTTTAATGATATCTTGTGGCTACATTGCTCTATGACAGCTGACTCCTAAGTGTGTGTGGAGCGTCATACACAATCTGACAAAACCAAAACATTTCTAAACAAAAGAACATCGCTCTGAGAAGACTTAAATCCTACTCCAGTACAAAACTATAAAGAATTACATCCTATCTTTGAGATAATCAACAAATGTTTGAATCCTAATACCAAAACAAATCATTACACTTATGTACAAAGCATAACATGTTTTATTCATACAATAGGATGCAATGTTGCGCAATACCTGTAACACTTGAAATAATACAGTAAATTATTACAATAATACATAACATATACCACACTGCTAGCAGTGGTTGTACAAATTGATGTGGAAAGAAAATACACGATTTTCTCTCTATATTTGCCTCCTAATGACAACATATAATGATTTACTAGAGGTGATTCAATACATCCCTCAACCTATTCTCTTGTTGGGGGATTTTAATAGTAGACATCCCTTATGGGGCGGTGTTTTATCAAAGACTAGGGGCAACATTATAAGGTCAATTCTGGAAAATGAAGATGGGGACTACTTGATACAGGAGAGCCCACACACTTTCATGTTCAGACAGGTAGCTTGTCGTGCAATCACAAGCTCTGATTGCCTTCTTGATTTCCATTGGAGGACATTAGATTATTGTCATACCAGTGATCATGCACCAATCATTACAAGCAACAACAATGGTCCACCTTTACAGAGATCACCACGATGGAATCTTGACAACGCGGACTGGAATAAATTCCAAAAGCTAAGCAAAACGGAAGGGAATACAGAACATTTTGAGAATATTTATGATGTCATAGACTTGTTGAATGGTACTCTTCAAACAGCAGGAGTCAATTCAATTCCCAAAACAACAGGGTTATTCAAACGACGATCAATCCTCTGGTGGTCTGCAGAACCATCTTCCCTGCACAGAGCAACAAGAAAGTCTTTAACTCAATTACGCAGACGCCGTACTTAGGAGAATTTAATTATATAAAAGGAAAGTAGAGCACAGTTCCGTCGTGCCATGAAAGAAGCTAGGCGCCAGTCTTGGGTGTGCTTTGTTTCTTCAATCAACAGTAGAACACCACCATATTCTGTGTAGAGGAATGTAAGAAAGATAATTGGCCAATTTACCCCCAACACACCACAAGTGTTAGGTGTGAATGGTCAGTTTGTGACTGGAGCAACCGAGGTTAGTAATGCATTGGCTGATCATTTTTCCAAAATATAAAACAAGTGTAAAGTAGCTTCTGGTTACCAGCATAGAAGCAGTGAAGAACGTAAAATGCTAAATCTTGCAACAGAAAAGAAGGAATCCTACATTAAATAAGAAGGGAACAATATTCCACACTTGCTAATTGCAGCAATATAGCACCTGGTCCTGATGGAATTCCATATGCAATGATTGAACATATACCGGTTCATTCCAAGGTATTTTAAGCATTGTTAACAGAATATGGTATGATCATAGTTATCCAAGTGTTTGGGAACTAGCCATTATTTTAGCCCTTTTAAAACCCGGTAAGGATAAGTTTTTAGCAGGAAACTACAGACCAATTGCATTGACATGCTGTTTATATAAAATCCTGGAGAAAATGATCAATGCACGATTGGTGTGGTACCTGAGAGAAGAAGTGTATTTTATCCCCTATCCAGTATGAATTTAGAAAAATACATTCAACAACAGATGTGTTGATAAGACATGAGTCCTCTATTTGTGAAACCCTTGCTTCCAAACAGCACAATATAACAGTCTTTTTTTACCTTGAAAAGGCATCTGATACTGCACGGATATACTCCTCAGCCAACCCAAGTCGAGTAAAGATTGAAGATTCTATACACTATAATGATATCAGATTGGCAACATGGGCATTTAGAGCTTTGCATAATCGTAGCCTCCTTGTTGATGCTGGAGAATTACCGATACACCGCTACAGAGTCTTCTATAACTCGGTATTGGTTTAGCATGTAAAGGCTTCCTAATTCTTCAGTCTGTCAGACTGCAAGGTTTGTAAAGCCTTCAACTTACTTTAAGATTGACCTAAAATCTCCTTAACCTTATAGTTTTCAGGTGATACAACTGATAGACAGTCTTGATTCCGTTAGAACTTAAGGTTCTTCTATTTAAGGTATCATCAACGTCTCCATGGGAATTACCAGACGTATCTTTTTGTAAATATTTTAGTGGAGGTAAAAAGAATATCACTGACATAGAAACCAGGTCTCTTTTTATGGAACATGTTGTAGAACATAAGAAATAGACTTTTATATATACCGACGGCTCCAAATCCGATGCTGGCGTTAGATTTGGAAAATATAGTTATACTTTTAGCTGTGGAGGTGCAGTACTCTAACAGCTTCCATATTTATGGCTGAACTATACGGCATACTAACTGCTATCGAGAAAATAGTGTTACAAGACGAGGGTAATTTTACCATTTTTAGTGATGCAAAATGTGTTGTACAAGCTTTAGAAATATTTTATTTTAATAATCTTTTAGTTTTAAATATTTTAGAGCGGCTTTTAATTTTTTATATAAAAGGTATAACTGTTCGATTTTGCTGGGTTCTAGCACACGTAATTGTGTCTGGAAAATAATTTTTTCATTAATAATTGGGAACAGCTTTGTGATAGTTTACTTGAAAATAAAATGAGAAGTATAAGGGGATGCCCCCAATGTAGGAGACTACTCTTTGCCATCACCGCGTTGGTCACACTCGGCTGACAAAGGAGTTTTTGCTGGCTTTCCAACATCAACCATATTTCTATGACTGTTTAGTACCATTGACAGTGAGGCACTTATTGACCGAATGCCCCACATAGAGTAGTGAACAAAATGGATATCTGTTTGAGGCTCTAGGTAAGGATGGAAGGTTCATCTTTGCCAAGATTCTTAGTCATGATGTATCTTAAAATGCTAGCTGTAATTTTAGGTTTATTTCAGAAACACGTCTTCAGAAAGATATCTAACTTTTGAAATGAAGCCTTTTCTTTTATGGTTTTAATTTGATATTTATTTTTCTCTTATTCACAAAAAACGATACTGGCGTCAATGACCCTAGATGTCAGGATGCCAGAAAACATCAAATCAATCAATCAATCTATATTGAAGGATATATGTATGAATATGTGTAAATGCATTAATTAACTCACACAGAAACAGATACCGACTCGCACACATATCTCTCTCTCTCTCTCTCTCTCTCTCTCTCTCTCTCTCTCTCTCTCTCTCTCTCTCTCTCTCTCTCTCTCTCTATATATATATATATATATATATATATATATATATATATATATATATATATATATATATATATATATATGTATATATATATATATATATATATATATATATATATATATATATATATATATATATATATATATGTATATATGTATATGTATATATATATA
This sequence comes from Palaemon carinicauda, assembly GCF_036898095.1. Classification (NCBI taxonomy): domain Eukaryota; kingdom Metazoa; phylum Arthropoda; class Malacostraca; order Decapoda; family Palaemonidae; genus Palaemon; species Palaemon carinicauda. The sequence goes on from NC_090734.1 coordinate 83,848,812, forward strand.
TATATATATATATATATATATATATATATATATATATATATATATATATATATATATATATATATATATATATATATATATATATATATATATATATATATACATCATATTTATATCAATAAAAAGAAAGTAGAGTAGGAAATACCAAAAAATAAAGGAAATAAAGAGTGTGAAACGAAGAAAATTAAAGTATGAATAAAGATATAAGTTATTGAAAAAAAGGAATTAAATATATGTTCACAAGTGAGGGTTAATTGTAATAAAGAGAGAGAATGAAGTAATAGGGAGAAAAAGAGAGGATTGAGTGATAGGAATAAAAAGATAGTGTTGAATGATAATGACAGAGAGAGAGAGAGGATTGAAGGATAGGGATAGACAGAGATTGTTTAATGATAGTGATAAGGAGAGAGGATTTAATGATTGGGATAGAAAGAAAGGATTAGGTGATAGGGATTGAAAAAGAGTTGAGTGATAATGATAATATAATAGGATTGAGTGATTGGGATAGAAACAGATGATTGACATGATAGGGATAGAAAGAGAGGATTGGATGATAAGGATAAAAAGAGAGTATAGAATGATAAGGATTGAAAGAGAGGATTGATTGATAGGGATAGAGAGAGAGAGTTTTGAGTGATTTGGATAGAAACAGCCGATTGAAATGATAGGTAGAGAAAGAGAGGATTAACTGATAGGGTAAAAAAGACGCTATTGACATGATAACGATAGAAAGAGAGAATTAAGTAATATGGATAGAAAAGAAGGATTAAGTGATAGGGATAGAAAGAGAAAATTGAGTGGTAGGGATAGAAAGAGAGGATTGAGTGATAAATATAGAAATAGAGGATAGAATGATAGGGATAGAAGGAAAGGATTGAGTCGTAGTGCTAGAAACAGACAAATTGAAATGATAGGAACAGAAATAGAGGATTGAAGTGACAGGGAAAGAAAGACACGATTGACATGATAAGGATAGAAAGAGATGATTGAGTGATATGGATAGAAAGAGAGGATTAAGTGATAGTGATAGACAGACACAATTGACCTGCTAGTGATAGAAAGAGAGAATAGAGTGATAGGGATATAAAGAGAGAATAAAGTGATAGGGATATAAAGAGAGGATAGAATGTTAATGATAGAAAGGGATTGATTGATAGGGATAGAAACATATGATTGACATGAAAGGGACGCAAAGAGAGGATTGAAGTGACAGGGAAAGAAAGACACGATTGACATGATAAGGATAGAAAGAGAGGATTGGAGTTATATGGATAGAAAGAGAGGATATTATTGAGCCACGGTTTGTCCTTCACTCGGTACCTTAGCACACGAGAAGGGATATGCCTATCAATTATGTTGACTATTTTCTCATTTAAAGGGACAACAGGATCTACATTACTATATAATTGTGACCAACTCAAGCACAAAAGATCATGCAAAATCCCATCCCATTCGGTTTGGATTTCATATAAATTTGAAGAGTATGATATATCAGGGACAGGCTGCTCAGTCTTCACTACTAATGAAATCAAGGCATGATCAGATGTCCCGACTGGAGAACCAGTCTTACTAGTTATAACGCCAGCGAAATCAGTGTATACTAGGTCCAAGCAATTACCAGACCTGTGAGTAGCTTCATTTATGATTTGCTCACAGCCTGATTCTGAGGCAAAGTCTAAAGCTCTTAAGCCATGGCGATCGGTAGGAGAAATAAAACTTAACCTCTCCCTATGGTTAGCATTAAAATTACCAACAAAGACGAAAGAAGCCGTTCTATCATCTTCTTGTATCTTAGCCATAATGGTAAGAAGACAATCGAAGATAGAATCATCCATGTCTGGATTCCGGTAAATGGAACACAAATAAAAGTTGTTATGCATGTCACAAACTTTTATTACCTGAATCTCATGACATTCACATTGATAGCAGGACTTATGAGAAGCAGGGTACTCGGTCCTAATATACACCGCCATTCCCCTGGCCCTAGGGATGGCATCACATTTCAACATTATTGGCTTCTTAAAACCACTTATAAGGAGCTCAGAGGAGTGCCTCACATTAGAAACCAAAGTTTCTGAGCACAAAAGAATATCATACTGTCTGGACGCAACTGTAAGGTCTTGGATATTTGCATGAAGACCACGAATATTGCTATACAGAAGACGACATTGACGAAATCTAGGCCGTACTGGTCCTGGATTTTGCCCCGAGCCGATACACCATGGAAGGCTAAATACCCTCAAGGATAGCCACTTCAACTGAAGGGAGGACAGTAAGGATGGTTTTGAGAAGAAAAAGAATCAGAAAAGGAAAAGACAGCCTCTTGATAAACAACCAGGCATCCATGGCCCTTCTATTAAGCCTGGCCAACACACCATTTCAAAAAAACAAGAGGAAGAAAAAAAAACAATAAGATAGAATAGTGTGCCCGAGTGTACCCTCAAGCAAGAGAACTCTAACCCAAGACAGTGGAAGACCATGGTACAGAGGCTATGGCACTACCCAAGACTAGAGAACAATGGTTTAATTTTGGAGTGTCCTTCTCCTAGAAGAGCTGCTTACCATAGCTAAAGAGTCTCTTCTACCCTTACCTAGAGGAAAGTACACTGAACAAATATCAGTGCAGTAATTAACCCCTTGGGTGAAGAAGTGTTTAGTATCTCATTGTTGTCAGGTGTATGAGGAAAGACAAGAATATGTAAAGAATAGGCCAGATTATTCTGTGTAAGTGTAGGCAAAAAAAAAAAAGCCGTAACCAGAGAGAGGGATCCAATGCATAACTGTCTGGCTAGTCAAAGGATCCAATACCTCTCCAGTGGCAGTATCTCAACGGGCGGCTGGTGCCCTGGCCAAACTATTACCCTAATTGCCGGTAAACATATTCGCAGATTAGTAAACCCGTATTTATATGGTTATTTGTTTGATGACAACCGCTCGTTAGCCGACGTAGTGAGTGGACTACAAAACATTTTAGACAGTTTGCCAGAAAAAAAATGACTGTGAATAACTGGCCCGATTCCGAGAAGTTGTTAGTCATGAGAGGCACTCATCGACCCCAAAGCCGGGGGTAGGGGAGAACGCATTCAGCCGTCTAGAAGATGCTGGCAGTGTGGGGGAGAGGGGCACTGACGAGTGGAGTGCCCCAACCATCGATCACCCCGCTTCCACACTTGTCAGGCCTACGGTCATCTATCTCAAGAGTGCTCAGCAAAAAACGCCCATTACGGGCGGGCTGTGGCACACATAAACCTCCCCACGCCCAACATTCAAGGAAAAGGAAACAGAGGAAGTGGGAGACGAGGAGGGAGTTTGATGTCCCCCATCATGACATCACAAGCAGTAGCCGAGGAAGCGGTGACAAAGGACGTGTTAGAGCAGGCATTGGGACCTCCATCGGTACCCCAGACCTCAACCCTGCAGCACTAGGGAACAGCTGCATTGCAGCTGAGGTCATTGGAATGTGCCCCATATCTTGTAATTGCCATCTAGGAATGTTAGCAGTTAGGATTGACCTGCCAGATAAAGCCATGTGAGCGCTGATCGACACAGGAGCAAGCGTTTCACTGATTGAAAAAAAATTCTCCTTAAACCCACTACAATCAACGGCATCCATCGTCCTCAACACGCCAGGAGGAAATAAACTACGCATAAACCATACAACGATCGTCAACTTTAAGCTGGGATCTGTGAAATTTACACATGATTTTTTTTTGTCTTCCACACCTTGGGAATTCCAGGAATCGAGGTTATTTTGGGAATAGAGTTCATCTCTAATAATCGAAGATGCATTTTTGGGGGAATAGATACAATAATAGTAAAAGCAGGAGGGTATATTTTGCCAATAGAAAGTCATGAGAGAGTAAGTGCGTGTGCGGGGTCAGGGAGACATTTAAGTAAGGTGACAGCTGTACCTGAGAGAGAAGTGTTGTCTCCCCCGACACATACGAGCATATCAGTGACCCGTGTTACCCTCTTCCAGAAGGAACCATGGTCGTTGTGAAGACCCATGAAAATTGGGCCCATATGCATGTTGCATAAGATTTTTCATAACTCTGACCATCCTTTACATTCAGATCTCCCTGGACAATTCTATCCTGTTCGTAATACTAGGCAGGCAGTTAATTCTAATAGCCAGGCCTTCTCCATCATAAGACTCAATACTACGCAGTACTCTAGAAGTTTTATTCCAGCTGTTACCAAGTTGTGGAATGATCTTCCTAATCGGGTTGTTGAATCAGTAGAACTTCAAAAGTTCAAAGTTGGAGCAAATGCTTTTTTGTTGACCAGGCGGACATGAGTCTTTTTATAGTTTATATATAACATATTTGTTGTTGACGTTGTTAATAGTTTATATATGATATATCTCTTTTGACATTACTTTTTTTAGAATATTTATTGTTAATTTGTTCTCTTCAGTTATTTATTTCCTTATTTCCTTTCCTCACTGGGCTATTTTTCCCTATTGGAGCCCCTGGGCTTATAGCATCTTGCTTTTCCAATTAGGGTTGTAGCTTGGATAGTAATAATAATAATAATAATATGGTTTTAGACGGCTTATCGGAAATAAAAGAGAACAGGGCTGATATAATGATAGTTAATTTGTCAAATAAAAGAGTCGTGTTAGGAAGTGATGCTGTGTGGGAATTATAGTTATGTGAAATTGATTACAATAGGATGTTTGGAAACACAACTCCAGTCCGGACAGACGAACACACTCAGAATTTGATTATGCAAGTGCGAAAACTATGTCCGTCAGAATATCAGCCTGTAGTTAGTTACATTGTCAATAATTATTCTGATGTAATTGCAATAGGAGATGAGCCATCTAGGAGGATTGATCGATTTCCCTTTAGGGTTGAAACTGGGCAGGCCGAGCTGATCAGATCAAGGCCTTGTAAGGTACCCATTCATTTCCATAGAGAGATAGAAAGGGAAATTAATAAATTAGGGAACAAGGGATAATCGAGGAGAGCGAATCCCCCTGGGCTTCTCCAATTGTGGCTGTTAAGAAAAAGGATGGCTCGGTAAGATTGTGTTGATTGTAGGAAGTTGAATGCAGTCGCTAAGGATAATGCTTTTCCATTGCCCTTGATCAAAGAATTACTTGTGAAAGTACAGGATAGTAAATATTTTACAACTGTTTATTTAAAATCTGGAATCTGTCAAATACCCTTTCAGGAAGACAGTAAATATAAAATGGCATTTACAGCTAATGATCAACTATTTCAGTTTAATTTTCTTCCTCTCTGTGTTGAAAATGTTACAAATCATTTCTCTAGAGTAATGATGGCAGTTTAGTCTCCTTTAATTAGCCAAAATGTTCTTGTTTATTTAGAGGATATCATAATTACAGGGAAAATGACCGAAGAACATAATAATAATATTTGTAAGTCTTTGAAGCATTGCGACAAAATGGTATTAAAATAAATTTGTCAAAGTGCAAATTTATCTGTAAACAGGTTGAATTTTCAAGTCACATAATTACCCTAGAAGGTAATCAACCATACCCCAGTAAAGTAGCGGCTATTAGAAATTTCCCCAGGACACTTACCCCTAAGGAAGTAACTGGGTTCTTTGGGTTCGGTTCGTATTACGTAAATTCATAAGAGGTTTTGGAGAGATAGCTAGACCCTTATATGCTTTAAAGAAACAAAAAGTAATAAATTGGGGAATGGAAGAAGAAAGGGCCTTTAATCATTTGAAATCTGCCTTTACTAGCGATAAATTACTCACATATACTAGATTTGAGCGACTATTTTTTTTGCTTCCCGGGCATTAAAAGGGGCAGAAAAGAATTATATTACATTCGATCGAGAGGCTTTGGCTATTCTTTGGGTTCTAGAGAGGCATCAGTTCTTCTTATTAGGTCAGTCGATTGAGTTGCAAAGCGATTATCGCCCCTTACGTGATTTGTATTATAGAATTTTTGGACCTCTCGACAATCGAGATGGATTGAGAGATTGTTAGGGTTTTATATAAAGGTATCGTTACTCATTAGGGTCAAACAAGCAACAACATATAATGACTTCAGTCGATTACAGAAATTACTAATTATTAATTATCAGATTCATTTAAGAGAACTCAAGACCCTTTCTCTACATAAAGAATTCATTGCGTTGTGTTACAAAGACAAAAAGGAGATACTATATTCTATTGTGCTTTTCCTCCCTAATTATTACTTACTAGTTTCATATGAAGTTCTTGTCGAGTTTGGATTACAATAGGCACGGGTACACCACGATACCACATATATATATTTAATTTTACCCAGTCACGGAATCCCACGCACAGATATGCATAGCCATAGCGATTTATCCCATTCAAGGCAATTAAATAACATATGATATACTCATCCAAACTTCGGTTGATTAATTCATCTACTTCATTAAATGCTGGGAAGAAATGGCATCGTTAATCGTAGTGAAATTCTATTCACTCTGATTAAGTTTTCCGGTTACCAAACGACGCTACGAATGTTGAGATCTAAGAAGCGACAGAGAGCGATTTTGGCCATTACCTCTGCTGCCTGTGTCGTGAAAATAATACGTTCGCTCTCTCACCCCAACCCACGGCTTCGGCCTCGTTCGCTAACGACAAAAGCAACAACAAAACGAACGAAGCCAACAAACCAACACGAACCGAACGAAACTATCAAACAACTTACATCGCATTGTTAACCAATTATACAACTATTCACAAGACAATATTCCTTGGTAACAATGCTTATTACAATTAGATATGAATAAAACATTAATTTGTACACAAACCTACACATTTCCACTTAACGCTCTGTAATATAAAGGAACAATTCCCATATACAACATGAACATAAATATTCAATAACAATTGATTTTCCATGTCGTTATTGTAAGTAACGACATATTCCCCGCCACAAAAAGTTACAATATACAAGTATTTACAACAGTCCCTTTTGAATCAAATCTTTTCTAGTTTCTGCAGTCACCCGAGCAGCCTTCCTGGATGGTCGGGTACTCACTTCAGAAATTTTGGCAGGATCAGGAGTTTCAACTTCTTGCCACAACTTTAACGGGTACAATTTCAGAATGGGACGCATGATCTGGCCGTGAGAGGTTTTGAGGGTAGCTACCCTAACTACATTGTCAGACCCCACATGCACCTGAATCACCTGACCAAACTTCCATTTGTTTCTTGGCCCTTCATCATGTATGAGGATGACATCTTCTATTTTGGGCCAAGAATTATGTTTGACTTTAATTCGACGAGTCTCTTAAAAAATCAAATATTCATGTTCCCATCTTTTCCATAATTGATCACACAATCTAGATATGTAAAGGAATCTCTTTTCTACATTTTCAGTTTTACTATACAATGGATCTTCAGATACCTCCTCCCAATTAATCATTTCCTTGGGAAAGGATCTTAATTTTTCATCCAAGATCTATTTATGATAGATTCCAATTCCCCCAAAATGCAGGATAATTCATCATAACTGAGAAGAGCTCTACCGTCTACCTTCTTCATACAGGTCTTCAATAGTCCGATCAATCTCTCCCAAATTGCACCAAACCAAGGTGCTCTTGCTGGTATAAATTTCCACTTACACTCGATTTTCTCCAGATAGTTTTGAAAAAGGGGGCTATCTGCCACCGTTTTCAGATATTCAGATGCTGCTACGAAAGTAGTGTCGTTGTCACTCAACATTAGTGAAGGAAAGACTTGACGGCTGCTAAACTTCCGGAAGGCCATGAGGAATGTGTCAGCAGACTGATTTCTGACTACTTCCAGATGTATACCCCTAGTGATCGGGCATGTAAATAGTATGACATACACTTTCTCCGTATTTTGCTTCCCTTCTTTTATCCACAACGCCCCGTTGTAATCCATCCCGTAACACTTAAAGGTTTTTTCCGTTGTACCCGGAATTCCGGCAATGGGGGTATTATATTAGTTCTATATGGTTTTCCTTGAACTTACTTATAGATCCCGGAATGATGTAACACGCTCTTGACCAGTTGCCGCAGCTCTGGTATCCAGAACTCCTCTCTTACACTAGCTACAGTAGCGTTCACCCCCATGTGTGCTTGCATCATATGATGTCGTTTTATTATTAAGTTACTCAGAACACAACCCTTTGGCAGTAAAGTAGGAAATTTTACTTCTTCAGGCAGTGTCGCGTGTTCCAACCTGCCTCTACATCTCATTACATTATTGTCCACAAACAAATTCAACTGGCGACTTAATGTAAATTTTGGGTTTTTTTCCTCCCTCTTCAGGGCTTTATATTCTTCTGGAAAGTACTCTATCTGCTCGAGAACAATTGTTTCGACCTTTCCTTCTTGCAACTCTTCCAGAGTCAAACCACCAGTTTTTGTCATTGGTTGATAGTTTGCAATACCTTATAAATCGCATCATCCAAGCTAGGGTCTTAAAGACCTTGTCAGCTCTGCCGAATCTTTTCTAATCCAGCAGGTGTGTTGCATCTATGTCCCATACAACATTGATCACAAAGTCCTGTTTACCCTGTATATGTGTACACCCCAACCATGACCTATCAATTGGCAAAATGGGATTTTTTAGCCAAGGAGGTCCCTCCCATCAAAAGGAGTTTTTTGCTAACACCTCTGCCTTCTTCCCCCGTGTCAACCAATCACTGGGATTTTCAGATGAGGGTACGTAAGATAGGACTGACCCCGGAATCAAAGAGTTAATCTCAATTACTCTGTTTCTCAAAAACACAGGCAGAACATTACTGGACACAATCCAGCTAAGGGCGACTTTACTGTCTGACCACACATATAATTGTTTAAACTCCGTCTCATCAAAGGAGTCAATAATAAATTTGGTAATTCTTGTTCCTAGCAACAATGCCATTAGTTCCAATTTCGGAATTGTCAATTCCTTGATGGGCGCCACTCTACCCTTTGCTAAAATTGTATTAAAGCTTTCACCATTTGCTCTATAGGCCACACAACCATATGAAGTTTTGCTAGCATCGCAGAATATGAGTAAGGTATCACCAGTTCCGAGGCTAGCACTCCTAGGAAAAGATATTTCAAAACACTTCTCTAAGTCCTTGCATATTTGACTCCATTCCTCTTGTAGCGGGTTGGCGAGTTGTTCGTACCAATCCACATGTTGTTTCCACAATTTCTGCTAAAATATCCTTGCTTTCAGAGTAACAGGGAGAGCAATCCCAATGGATCGTATATTTGGGCGGCGGTACTGAGAATCTCTCTCTTTGTTTGACTCGATCTATTAATGCGAGTTGGATTGATAGTTGAGACGTCTTTAATTATATCCTAATTCAATCCCAATACTTTATGAATTTGTTTTTGTTTGGCTTCAATTTGATAAGCAGCAGCAATAGTTTGTATAGACTCGCTATTGCTAACCCACTCCTTCAAATATAAGTGAGACTGAGCAAATATTTTGTTTGCATTAAAGTATAAATCTATTAGCCGTAAATAACAAATTATCTACGTACAAACCTTTCTTCAATCTTTCCACTACATACACTGTATTGGACCGGGTAAACCACGAGAACACAGTGAATAAGTGATGGTTGATGGTTGCATTTAGAAGAAAAGGTGAACATGTAGCTCCAAATAATACTACTCTAAATATGTATACTATTAATTTATTATTTGGATCTGTTGGATTTTCTAACAATAAAAAACACGTATAATTGCGATCTTCTTCGCGCAACTGTACCATTAAAAATGCCCTCTCAATATCACTAATACAAGCAAAGGTGTTAGTTCTAAATTGCAGCAGGACTCTGAGTAGATCAGCCGTTACGTGTGGTCCAGTCCATAGACAATCATTCAGGCTTAATCCATTTTTACCTTGTTTTGATGAGCAATCAAACACTATTCTTATTGGAGTAGTGGCACTGTCTTTAAACACTCCATGATGTGTCAAGTAAAGACAATTCACATCAGATTTATTATAGATTATATTCTCAATGAATCCTCTATCTTCTTGCTCTTGCAAGATTTTCTGATACTGATCAGAGTAATCCACATCCTTCTAAAACTTGATGCTCTGCTGTCCAAGTCTACTCATGGCTAAACCAAAATTTGTCTTCAATCTGAATCTATTGGTTCTCCACGGAAACACCACAACATACTGTTTATCAATTTCAGAATAGGTTATAGTGCTCTCAAAGTCCTTTATGACCCTCTGGTCTTGTTCTCGCAACTCACTGTAATCTCTTCCCAATCTGCCCAAACTCCACAATGCGTCCAGATCAGTCTTGGGATTTTAATTATGAGTAGCTTCAATTTCTTCAGTTTGTACAGCTAGCTTAAAAATTTTCACATGAGTCTCCCTAGTGAGGGGAGCACTACATGTGCCTGTCACCACATAACCGAATATGGTCGGCAGCAATATTAAGTTTCTAACCCTTTTGAACCCTGGATGCAAAATATTGTAATCATTATCAACCCCTATTAACAATTCAATAGTTGATTGATTCTCTACAGGCAAATCAAAATCTTCATCAGCCAAGCTGATCTTAGTTTTACATAACGACTTCAAACTTCTCTTAACGTCAAATTTCTTCGCATATTCTGGCAGCTCATCCACCACTATGCAGTCCATTTTTTATTAACTTACCTTTATGTGGTATGGCGACGCTTATCATCTCGTATTTGTGAACAGGTTTACTAGTTAGATAACCTCTCAAGGCTATCTTTTCAGCTCCTTTGGACCTATATTGCAGTCTCTCTAGAGCTGATATTTTAATGAACGTTCTCTTGGCACAAGTATCCAACAGCCCTTTAAGTCGTACCATGCGACCTTTCTTCCCATTCAGGGGAATTGTTGCTGTTGGTAATATGGACTGCTTACCTGACTTATTTGGTTTGTCCTGCTCATTTACTGATAGCGTTCCCACTTGTACACCACTTTGTTTATTCTTGCTTTGCTTTCTTGTTTGGTTTCTATCACATAAGATGCGATGATGCCTCATCTTATAACCATTATTCCAACTTGGTTTGTCATAGTCCACACTAAAATGCTTCTTAGATGCGCAAAAAAAACATAACTGTAAAGCTCTGATACGATTCAACCTTTCATCTCTGGTTGTGTACGTTTTGCACTGTGTCCACCAATGTTCTTTATCACAAAGAGCACATCTTGTGGATTGCTGATAACTGGATTTATTCAAAATTCCCTTGGTTTTTTGTCTAACAGCTTAGGATTGATTTACCGTGAATGTAGATATTGACGACAGAGTTTCAGTTTTATTCACATCAGTTGAAACAAAAGCTCTTAGATTGCAAATTTCCTCTTCTAGGTATTTCTTAAAGGTGTCTAATACCAACTAATCGTCTCCACTCCTACGCTTCACAGTCTCACTCACGCTTTGAGGCAATTTTGTATAGAGCAAAATAGCATAAAGCTCATTTAATTCCAGCCTTTCACTTTCAAGCGATCTTATTGAGCATTCAAAATTAGCTCTGAAAGTTTGGAATGATTCAGAACTGGCAGCAGGAGACTCCATTTCTAGCAATCTTCTCACCAGAACATGCTTTATTTCATCTCTCTTTCCATAAATAGATAGGAGAAGAGCTACAGCTTGTGGATAATTGGCGGCCTCAAATTTAAATCCCGAGATTAATTTCGAAGCTTCTCCTGTGAGCAAACTTCGTAAATATGGAAACTTCTGAATTGGTTCCAAGTCTTTCCGCTGGTGTACTGACACATCGCATAGTTCCCAGAAGGAATTCCATCCTAATATATCTCCAGAGTAATGCTGAAGATCCAGTTTGGGCAATCTAATACTGGCTGTAGGTAGTGGCGGTGGTTGCATTAGCGGATTTAGTACCTTTAAATTGTTAGTAATAGAGCTATTGTGTTTGCAGATATGTGTACGGACGTCTCTTGCATATTCAGCTTGATTTATCATTTCATCAGACATTTCTTCTTTAACTAAATCCAAAATTTGTTCATCCAAAGCAAGAACTTTGTTCAAATTATCTAAAATAGAATCCCTAAGTGAAGGTATAGCATCAATATCAGTTGAATCGATCACTTCGGTCATCTTCCCAATAAAACGTGTGATAACGGATTTATAACCACCACGTTTACGCTTCAACAACTCCATTGTGACAAGACCAAACTCAGAAAATACAAATACAGTATAATATATTCAAAATTTCAATAATTAATAAACATGCATCCAACTATAATAACTAGGTTCAAAAGTTAAATTAGCAAATTTTCACAAAGGTGACTCATCACCCAATAATTTTCTCCCAAATTTAACAATCAATGAAAAGGAGAAATTTTATTATACGTGCGTAGTGGAATGTGCAGGCCCTGTCCCATACTTAACCCAGCCCTAAATCTGAAGGGGAAGGACGGGGTAACCACAATCCTACTCACCTTCTACCACCCTTTACTTTTTACATATTTGTTTGACTCAATGTAAATACGTTGAGCCAATGACTTGTAACTTTTATGATGAAAATGAATCCCATCGCTTGCTAAATCACCTTCTGATAATAAAGTAGGGATCACCCTAACTCCTGTATCTCGCTTTAATTTTCTGTTTAAAAATTTTTTTTTTCTTTTGATAGTTTTCAGCAGAGGTTCTAGATGGTGTTTTACGTATTTCTATTAACATAACAAAAATCTCTGAATTATTGACTGTACATAGACTTTCTACTAGTCCTAAAATATTTTTGTGAATACTATTCACCAGGTTAGGGTTATCTCCTGGTATATCTAAGTCATGGCTACCTATGAACAAGATAGTGATACAAGGCCCATAGGTAGTAAGTTCGGTTATCAGGTCAGGTGTCATAAGATTGATTATAACTGCCCCTGGTCTACCAAATGTCTTATATCCTAAGGGTTCCAATAATGCCGATCTAACACTATGAAAACAATTCTCCATATGGGTGACATAAGAATGTCCCACAATACCTACTTTACGCTTCATTATCAAATTGTTAAACGAGAAATATTCTATTATTATTATTATTATTACTATCCAAGCTACAACCCTAGTTGGAAAAGCAAGATGCTATAAGCCCAGGGGCTCCAACAGGGAAAAATAGCTCAGTGAGGAAAGGAAATAAGGAAATAAATAAATGAAGAGAACAAATTAACAATAAATCATTCTAAAATAAGAAACAACGTCAAAACAGACATGTCATATAATAAACTATCAACAACATAAAAAACAAATATGTCATAAATAAACTATAAAAAGACTATGTCTGCCTGGTCAACAAAAAAGCATTTGCTCCAACTTTGAACTTTTGAAGTTCTACTGATTCAACCACCCGATTAGGAAGATTATTCCACAACTTCGTCACAGCTGGAATAAAACTTCTAGAGTACTGCGTAGTATTGAGCCTCATGATGGAGAAGGCCTGGATATTAGAATTAACTGCCTGCCTAGTATTACGAACAGGATAGAATTGTCCAGGGAGATCTGAATGTAAAGGATGGTCAGAGTTGTGAAAAATCTTATGCAACATACATAATGAACTAATTGAACGACGGTGCCAGAGACTAATATCTAGATCAGGAATAAGAAATTTAATAGACCGTAAGTTTCTGTCCAACAAATTAAGATGAGAATCAGCAGCTGAAGACCAGACAGGAGAACAATACTCAAAACAAGGTAGAATGAAAGAATTAAAACACTTCTTCAGAATAGATTGATCACCGAAAATCTTGAAAGACTTTCTCAATAAGCCTATTTTTTGTGAAATTGAAGAAGACACAGACCTTATATGTTTCTCAAAAGTAAATTTACTGTCGAGAATCACACCTAAAATTTTGAAAGAGTCATACATATTTAAAGAAACATTATCAATACTGAGATCCGGATGTTGAGGAACCACCGTCCTTGACCTACTTACAATCATACTTTGAGTTTTGTTAGGATTCAACTTCATACCCCATAATTTGCACCATGCACTAATTCTAGCTAAATCTCTATTAAGGGATTCACCAACCCTAGATCTACATTCAGGGGATGGAATTGATGCAAAGAGAGTAGCATCATCTGCATATGCAACAAGCTTGTTTTCTAGGCCAAACCACATGTCATGTGTATATAGTATGAAAAGTAATGGGCCAAGAACACTACCCTGTGGAACACCAGATATCACATTCCTATAATCACTATGGTGCCCATCAACAACAACTCTTTGAGATCTATTACTTAAAAAATCAATAATAATGCTAAGAAACGACCCACCCACTCCCAACTGTTTCAGTTTGAAAACAAGGGCCTCATGATTAACACGGTCAAAGGCAGCACTAAAATCAAGGCCAATCACACGAACTTCCCGACCACAATCAAGGGATTTCTGTACAGCATTGGAGATTGTAAGAAGGGCATCACATGCTCCAAGGCCTTTACGAAAACCAAATTGCAAACTAGGGAGTAGATGATTACCTTCAGCAAACCTATTAAGACGTTTTGCCAGAAGACGTTCAAAAACTTTAGATAATATGGGAGTTATGGAAATTGGGCGGTAATCAGTGGGACTTGAGCTACCACAAGCACATTTACATAGAGGAGTAACATTACCAATTCTCCAACTAGTGCTAAAAGCTCCACTTCTTGCTAACTTGCGCAAAATAACAGATAACTTTGGAGCTGAGAAATCTGCTGTCTTTATAAAAAACAAAGGAAAAATACCATTTGGGTCTACACCTCCATAAGCATCAAGGTCCATCAACAGAGCTTTAATCTCACGAGATCGAAAAGCTAAACTAGTTAGTTTAGCCTCAGGAAAACAGGAATGAGGAAGTTCAAGTTTTTCATTACTCTGTTTACTGTCAAAAACATCAGCCAAAAGGGTTGCCTTTTCCAAGAGAAAATTTACATTAATTCAAAGTAAGGGAAAATAACAAAACCAAATTTAAGACTTAAGACAAGCAGGACAAGGCCTTACTAATTTAATCTAGCTTCATATTCAAAAACGTTTTAATCATGCCTGAAGTGCCTTTTACCTACAAATAGCGATAAAAAAAAGTATTCAATGTTTCTTGCAGCACCTCACAAAGAGAAAAGGAGACGGGTTAACCACGGCTGGTTATGTAGGCAGGATACCGCATACCAATCTAAAGAAACGTGCAAAAGCAAAAGGATTCAACAAGGTTAGGGAGGGCAGGCATTATCCAGCAAATCATCAGCACAACATAGTTAATAGCAAGGAAACCCTGCGTAAATGTTCTATAGAATCACCAACGGTATTAATCGTACAAAATGTGACTGAACCAAAGAGTTATTATATGATCAGCGTTCAAAACTAAGAAATTATCGAAAAATCTCACAATGTTCACATAAACATGGTTATCACGGCAACATATTTCTGCGGACTTATACTAAAGATTCATCAAACTGGCTTACGACTTCATATATACCGTGGACAAGTACTACAAACTTTCACCAACTTGGCTCACAACACCAAAAATACTGCCAACATATGCTGGTCACGGCACCAAATATCGTTACTCATTAGGGTCAAAAGAGCAACAACATATAATGACTTCAGTCAATAACAGAAATTACTAATTATTAATTATCAGATTCGTTTAATAGAACTCAAGACCCTTTCTCTACATAAAGAATTCATTGCATTGTGTTACAAAGACAAAAGGACATACTATATTCTATTGTGCTTTTCCTCCCAATTATTACTCACTAGTTTCATATGAAGTTCTTACCGAGTTCGGATTACAATAGGCACGGGTACACCACGATACCACTAATATATATTTAATTTTACCCAGTCACGGAATCCCACGCACAGATATGCATATACATAGCGATTTATCCCATTCAAGGCAATTAAATAATATATGATATACTCTTCAAAACTTCGGTTGATTAATTCATCCCCTTCATTAAATGCTGGGAAGAAACGGCATCGTTAAACATAGTGAAATCCTATTCACTCTGATTAAGTTCTCCTGTTACCAAACGACGCTACGAATATTGAGACTTGAGAAGCGACAGACATCGACTGTGGCCGTTTACCTCTGCTGCCTCTGTCGTGAAAATAATACGTTCGCTCTCTCACCCAAACCCACGACTTTGGCCTCGTTCGCTCACGACTAAAGAAACAACAAAACCAACGAAGCCAACAAACCAGCACGAACCGAACGAAATTATCAAACAACTTACATCACATGGTTAACCAATCATACAACTATTCACAAGACAATATTCCTTGGTAACAATGCTTATTACAATTAAATATAAATAAAACATTTATTTGTACCTGCACATTTCCACTTAACGCCCTGTAATATAAAGGAACATTTTCCATATACAACATGAACATAAATATTCAATAACAATTGATTTTCCATGTCGTTATTGTAAGTAACGACAAAAGGGTTTTCACCACATAGAAGGTAAAGCTAACAAGGTAGCTGATGCTCTCTCTAGAGGTGCAGTAATAGGATAAATAACTAGGGCACAAAAGAGGAACGAAGAACGTAACCAAAATATTGAAGACCTCCATCAAAATAGAGGAAATAGAGAACGGGCTGTGAATTCGCCTGATCAGCAGTCAGAAGACGCGATGAGAGAGAGAGAGAGAGAGAGAGAGAGAGAGAGAGAGAGAGAGAGAGAGAGAGAGAGAGAGATAAGAGCGGCAAAGGTGAATATATTTGGGTGACCGAGGATATGACCAGGGGTGTCCAGAATGAATGCCCTGATGATGCAGGTTTGATTGACTTGGGAGGTTGGGGTATAACAGAAGTCCGAGAGGGACAGAAAAAAGAGGAACAGATGGAAAGAGTGCAAATAGTTATTAAAGGGGAATCAGATAGTTATCAGTCATTTCTGAATGTGCCTCGTGAGAGTTTTTTTATAGAAAATTATATCTTATATTGTGCTTATTAGAAGAGGTGAGGAGAATTTTGTGCACGGGTAGTTCTTCCTCCCTCTTCAATAAATTGAGCCATCCACATTGCACATGCGAGTCCGTATGCAGGGCATTTAAGGGTTTGATAGATCATGAAGGAGAGCACGCAAATCCCTCTTTTGGTTAGGAATGAAAAAATGTATAGAGAATTATAAAAAAGGTTGTTATACTTTTAACTGTTTCAAAGAACATAAAAACACTGTACCGGAAGCCTAAAAGTGGCCTGTGATTCCAGTTAAATTTTATAGACTACATATGGATGTAGTAGAACATTTCCTACTGGTCTAACACAACATAAGTATATATGTTTATTTGTGGATGCATTTACTCGGTACACTCATACTCACACAGTGTTGGATAAATCGGCAAATTAATTAGCCCAGGTGCTGTGCTCTTTCATTACTAGGTTTGGTTGCCCGAAAATCTTTATAATTGGTAATGGTCTCGAGTTTATGAATAAGGTTGTGAAATCGGTCACGAACTTGATGAAAGTTGAACACTTTTAAATGACTGCATATAGGCCTTCAGCAAATGGCTTAGTGGAATAGCATGACAGCTGAGATAGCTTTGACTATTGCATATAATGCTTCGCTCAGGGACACGCCTTTGTTTTTAGTGTATAGACAGGATCCTGTGTTACCATATATGGTACTTATTAATTCGCAATAATTGCCAAATTATTCGACTGAGCAATACCGTGTATATTTATTGAACATATTGAGGAGAGTGAAGAACACCACTGAAAGGTTTTGAAAAGAGCTAATGAAAAACACAGCTCAAAATATGATTGTCGGTTTAAAGCCACACCGGTAAAAGTATTTGTGGGTGACCGTGTGTATTTGAAATGATTACAGCCTAGGAAACACAACTAGAGCCAGCGTATTTGGGCCTGTACCAATTAAAGATGGTTAAATCTAACACAGTTGTGATAAAGGCATTATTAATGGCGCATTGTCTGAACATCATCAGGCACACATGCATGTGGTGCCTGAAGAGGTAGTTTTCAAAAGTGATCCTCCTTACCCCTACATCGGTGATATTCCGCGATTTAATGTGTAGAATTTATTTTTTCCTTTTGCTGTTGTTTTTGTTTGAACAGACCATATTTCTTTGTTTGACGTGTTTTAAATAAACTTGATGATAACAATGTGTTCTTATGTTGATGCCTAATGTATACGTAAAATGTTGTGATAATTTTGCTGAGTTTGGAAATACGTATAACGTTGCTGAGTGAACAAAAAAAAAAAAAAAAAAAAAAATCAGAAGTTGAATAGGTCAGGCAGAAGCTGTATTATTCATGTATTTATATGATTCCTGGTTAATGGGGCCAGCAGGGTTCCTGAATGGCAAGTGGCTGCGGGATTAAAGTTCAGCCTTGAGGATAGGCAGTGTTAGAGAATGTGTAGATATGAATACTTTATACTTAATGTTATAGGAGAATAGTGGGAAGATGAATAATTTTCTCTTGAAAACGGCTGGTGGCCGCCGGTTGAGAATTGCAAGTGAAAGTGTAGTAGGGATTTAAATAAATGGCAAAACGATGGTGGTGAGTTGTTTTGCGAAATTGTGCCATAACCCGGACAAGTAAAATCGAGGGATGAAGAAATATCTATTCCTACCTCTGTCCCGCTGAAAAAGCCTGTATTGCCCGCAACCAGAGGGAGGTTATTGATGAGGTTGTGTAAGACTGATGTTATGAGTTTTTTTTTTTCACTATGGGTATTCTGTATTTTAGTTGCAGAGGTCTTAAGAAGAAATTAGTGGAATTATTTACATTGTATTGTGTATATTTTTACATGTAATATTTCATTTATAATTTTTTTTTGTGGAAGATGTGTTATTTTTGGGGGGGGGGGTGATTTTTATATATACTGTATATATTTCATGTTGCATTTCTGTTTAGTAGTAGCTATGCCTATTCCGGGTTGGAGTGTCCTCCATTTATATCGCAGACTTGTGAGGGCAAGTGTGCACCTCCTCCCAGAGTGAGGAGCTTGGGGATGGGGAGTGTAATGCCCTAATTGAGGTATATAGATATGTGATGTAAGTCAAGAAAAATAAACTCTTTAATGAGAATTCCACAAAAACCTATGACTTAGCATATTGTTCTAGCAAAATTGCATTTTGGTAGCGAGGGGAGTTTAGTTGCTTTTGTGCGCTCAAGTAAACAAGGCTCTCGTGCTTGAGAAAGTGATAGCTTTGTATATTATAGGTGTACTTACAAACCTGTTGAAATAAATGAAGAAAACCCATATTACAACGTCTAGTTATCTGTCAAGCATGGGACATTATATTATACTTCCAAGGAAATATATCATTCGATATTTCTCTCAACTTATTTTCAACTTAGCTATCCTAATGCCTTTGTCAATCACTAAAAATCAATTTCTAATTATGGGTAAACAATCATAACAGAGAATGGGATACCCTCTCGGTAGCAACTCGGTTGAAGCATTCTTTGAGGGTGAATCTGCCTTCTCGTTTCTAGAAACACTTACGTGTGTCAGAACCTAGCACACTCGAACTGTTATACCTCTCAGTCCAATAATGAAAAGTAATTCTAAAATTTCTAAAGCTAAAGGGTCACTCGAATCAAAAACTTCTAAGGCTTGAAGGAAGTGTATATAGAAAATTAAACAGCATTACTATATATTCAAAATCCAACGCCAGCTTCATATTTGTAGCCAGCAGTATATATAAAAGTAAATTCAATTTGTTCTGCTATGTGTTCCATAAAAAGAGACCTGGCTTCTAAGTCACTCATATTCTTTCTACCAACGATAAAATTGAACTTTTGAGGTTCT
>NC_090734.1:83878504-83881004 GCF_036898095.1 Palaemon carinicauda
AAACCTCACCAAAACACCATGAATTTAAAATCACCTGCAAAATTTACAGAAAAGTTTTAACTAACTACATACGATATATGCAGGGGGCAAAAAATCACTTTGGAAAAGACACACTATAAGTACTGAAATACTCTTAAAACAATACACTGAGATGAGAAAGAGAGGAGTTGGCGGTGACTTAAGGCTTAGATTCTCTATCTTTATGCAATAAATGGGTGGCCTTATTTATGAAATTTAGATACATCCAGAATATTCCATTCGCTCTGGAAGTGTGGTTGGGCCTAAAGCCGACGCCAGAGTTACAAAGTAGATTAAAAATGTCAAGAGGTGAATCCAGGGTTTTCAGGCCGCTCGCAGGTGCCTACCAATAATAATAATAATAATAATAATAATAATAATAATAATAATAATAATAATAATAATAATATTAATAATAATAATAATAATAATTATAATAATAATAATATTAATAATAATAATAATAATAATAATAATAATAATAATAATAATAATGATAATAATGATAAGGATATTAATGAAAATAATACTAATAGTTATATATATATATATATATATATATATATATATATATATATATATATATATATATATATATATATATATATATATATATATCCATCCATATGCCAAGGCACTTCCCCCAATTTTGGGGGGTAGCCGACATCAACAAAGAAACAAAACAAAAAGGGGACTACAACCAGGGACTCAGCCGAGTTCAGCTGGTACTGCTAGGGTGCCACAACCCAACCTCCCACAATTCCACCACAGATGAAGCTTCATAATGCTGAATTCCCTACTGCTGCTACCTCCGCGGTCATCTAAGGCACCGGAGGAAGCAGCAGGGCCTACCGGAACTGCGTCACAATCGCTCGCCATTCATTCCTATTTCTAGCAAGCTCTCTTGCCTCCTCTCACATGTATCCTCCTATCACCCAGGGCTTTCTTCACACCATCCATCCACCCAAACCTTGGCCTTCCTCTTGTACTTCCTCCCATCAACTCTTGCATTCATCACCTTCTTTAGCAGACAGCCATTTTCCATTCTCTCAACATGGCCAAACCACCTCAACACATTCATATTCACTCTAGCCGCTAACTCATTTCTTACACCCGTTCTCACCCTCACCACTTCGTTCCTATCCCTATCTACTTGAGATACACCAGCCATACTCCTTAGACACTTCATCTCAAACACATTCAATTTCTGTCTCTCCAATCACTTTCATTCCCCCACAACTCCGATCCATACATCACAGTTGGTACAATCACTTTCTCATATAGAACTCTTTACATTCATCCCCCAACCCTCTATTTCTTACTACTCCCTTAACTGCCCCCCAACACTTTGCATCCTTCATTCACTCTCTGACGTACATCTGCTTCCACTCCACCATTTGCTGCAACAACAGACCCCAAGTACTTAAACTGATCCACTTCCTCAAGTAACTCTCCATTCAACATGACATTCAACCCTTGCACCACCTTCCCTTCTCGTACATCTCATAACCTTACTCTTACCCACATTAACTCTCAACTTCCTTCTCTCACACACCCTTCCAAATTCTGTCACTAGTCGGTCAAGCTTCTCTTCTGTGTCTGCTACCAGTACAGTATCATCCGCAAACAACAACTGATTTACCTCCCATTCATGATCATTTTCGTCTACCAGTTTTAATCCAAGTCCAAGCACTCGAGCATTCACCTCTCTCACCACTCCATCAACATACAAGTTAAACAACCACGGCGACATCACACATCCCTGTCTCAGCCCCACTCTCACCGGAAACCAATCGCTCACTTTATTTCCTATTCTAACTCATGCTTTACTACCTTTGTAGAAACTTTTCACTTCTTGCAACAACCTTCCACCAACTCCATATAACCTCATCACATTCCACATTGCTTCCCTATCAACTCTATCATATACTTTCTCCAGATCCATAAACGCAACATACACCTTCTTACCCTTTTGCTGAATATTTCTCGCATATCTGCCTAACTGTAAAAATCTGATTCATACAACCCCTACCTCTTCTAAAACCACCCTATACTTCCAAGATTGCATTCTCTGTTTTATCCTTAATACTATTAATCATTACTTTACCATACACTTTTCCAACTACACTCAACAAACTAATACCTCTTGAATTACAACACTCATGCACATCTCCCTTACCTTTATATAGTGGTACAATACACGCACAAACCCAAACTACTGGTACCATTGACAACACAAAACACATATTAAACAATCTCACCAACCCTTCAAGTATAGTCACACCCCCTTCCTTCAACATCTCAGCTTTCACACCATCCATACCAGATGCTTTTCCTACTCTCGTTTCATCTAGCGCTCTCCTCACTTCCTCTATTGTAATCTCTCTCTCATTCTCATCTCCCATCACTGGCACCTCAACACCTGGAACAGCAATTATATCTGCCTCCCTATTATCCTCAACATTCAGCAAACTTTCAAAAT
>NC_090734.1:83894883-83907383 GCF_036898095.1 Palaemon carinicauda
AAGACTACTGTTGTCCATTTGTGTTTTATTCGGGAAATACATTCACACCCTGATATATACATCAAAGGTCAACGGATTTCCTGTGCAAATGAAGCAAGGTCTTTAGGCTTGATATTTGATTTTGGGTTGACATGGGTTCCACACTTAAAATGATTATAAGGAAAATGTCTTGATTCTTTGAAGCTTTTAAAAGTTTTTCCCATACATTATGGGGGAGAGACCGCAAAACAATTTTAAAGTTATACAAGGCCTTAATTTTTACAAAAAATGGATATAGGTGTGAGATATACTCTTCAGCCACCCTAAGTCAACTAAATATTGTAGATTCTATACACTATAATGGTATCAAATTGCCAACATGGGCACTTAGAGCTTCGCATAATCGTAGCCTCCTTGTTGATGCTGGAGAATTACCGTTACACCTGTGCAGAATGTCTTCTATAACTCGGTATTGGTTTAGCATGCAAAGGCTTCCTAATTTCTTAGCCTGTCAGACTGCAGGGGTTTTAAAGCCTTCAACTTACTTTAAGATTCACCTAAAATCTCCTCAACCATATAGTTTTCAGGTGAAAAAACTGATAGACAGTCTTGATTCAGTTAGAACTTAAGGTGTTTCTATTCAAGGTATCATCAACGTCTCCATGGGAATTACCTGAGGTATCATTTTGTGATTTTTTTAGTGGAGGTAAAAAGAATATGACTGACATAGAAACCAGGTCTCTTTTTATGGAAAATGTTGCCGAACATAAGGAATAGACTATTATATATACTGAGGGCTCCAAATACGATGTTGGCGTTCAATTTGGAGTATATAGTAATACTTTTAACTGAAGAGGTGCACTACTCTAACAGCTTCCATACCTACGGCCGAACTATAAGGCTTACTAGCTGGTATTGAGAAAATAGTGCTACAAGATGAGGGCAATATTACTATTTTTAGTGATGCAAGAAGTGTCCTACAAGCTTTACAAATTTTTAATTTCAATAATCCTGTAGATTTCACGATTTTAAAGTGGCTTTTCAATTTTGATGTGAAAGTATGACTGTTCAACTTTGCTGGGTTCTTGCACACATATGTGTGTCTGGAAGTGAAAAGGCAGGTTCACTGGCTGAGAATGCTTCTGCAGAGTTACTACCATGAAGGTATCCCCCTAGAATTAAGAATTTTATCATTAATTATTAGCAACAGCATTGTGAAAGTTTACTTGAAAATAAAATGAGAGAAATAAGTAATGTTATATCCCCTTGTAGTTACAACAGGATACCTTGAATGTAGGAGACTACTCTTTTTCATCGCCGCATTGGTCACCCTCGGCTGATAAAAGAGTTTTTGCTGGCAGGCCAACGTCAACCATATTGCTATGAATGTTTAGTATCATTGTCAGTGAGGCACTTGTTGACCGAATGCCCCATATATAGCAGTGGACGAAATGGATATCTGTTTGAGGCTCTAGGTAAGGATGACAGGTTCATCCTTGCCAATGCTAGTGGTAATTTTAGGTTTATTTCAGAAGCAGGTCTTCTGAAAAATATCTAACTTTTGATATGACGTCTTTACATTTATGGTTTTAATTTAAAATTCTTTTTTTCTTTTATTCACAATAAACGATACTGGCGTCAATGACCCTAGATGTGAGGATGCCAGAAAACCTCAAATAAATCAATATTCATGTATGTTTGGATCTATTTGAAAGCTTTGAAAGCCTTTTTCTTCTTCATTTTAAATTCATATTGAAAATGAGAACCTTTTCTTTCCCTTTAGATATTTCATCAAGTATTATGTCATCTGGACTGATTTTTACCTTTGAAAAAAATTATGAGTTTCATTACTTTTATCATTTTGACATTATATCCAGAAATTTCAGGATCGGCCTTCTGTTATTACTATGATTAAAAGCAAAACTTTATCAAGCAAATGCTTGATCTCATCATTTCTCTAAAACTGTTGCTAATATTGTTCCCTCCCTTCACCTGGCATTCAAGTCTGAATTAATTTTGTTTGTGGACTATTCACCCAATTATCATACGCGGTATATTCATGATTGTTAGTTCAAGTTTCCTTGTTCATTTGGTTTCATCGATATAAAGGTTTACATTGATATATTTTTCCATTGTTTATCACTCACTATTATATATTTATATTTGAATATGAGATTTTTTCAATTTAGATTAGAAAAGGAAGGAATTAATATTGATGAAGAATACCTTAAAAACTGAAGATTTGCTAAGGAGATGGTTGTTATTAGTGAAACATAGGAGGAATTGCAAAATATGATGAAGATTGGATTAGAGAAAGCACAAATGTAGGACTGACAATAAATATGTGTAAAAAAAAAAAAGATAATGTTCAATGAAAAGGCAGAGACATCAAATAAGAGTTATGGATGAGCCTCTGGAGACTATTAATGAATAGAAACATTTAGGGTAGGCAGTGTTTCCACAGAAAACTAGACCAAAATTAAAAGAAGAGTAAGTATGAGACGGCGAGCCTATGGTAAACCTGAAATTATGACAAGTATTTATGTATATGGTCCTACCAGTATTAACTTATGCAACAGAAACTTGGAGCCTTACTAAAGCCTTGAAACATAGGTAAGCTACAACTCAAACAGCTATGGAAAGCATGATGATAGGAATGACATTAAGAAACAGAAAAAAATTATCATAAATTGGTGAGCAAACAGGAGTAGAGGATATTCTAACACTTGTAAAATTGAGAAATCGACATAGGCAGGGCACATAAATAGAATGGCATATAATAGATGGACAGTGACAATAATAAAATGTGTACCTAGAGATTGTAAAAGGAAATGAAGAACGAAGAGAAGATGAAGAATGGAAAAACTAATGATTTTTGTAGTTATGGACTGGCATCGAAAGGCCATATATATATACATACATACATACATACATACATACATACACACACACACACACACACATATATATATATATATATATATATATATATATATATATATATATATATATATATATATATATATATATATATATATATATATATAATGTTCCATGTTAACAGATAATGAGACATCGGAACTTGGGTTTTTTTCACTTTATTACAAAATAGTTTTTAATACACTATGTACAGCCGATACTCTCAGGTAAGTACCTTTTCTGCGGACCGCTCTAATGATACTGACTAACCCTCTGCAAGTAAGACGCAACATGCTGAATTGTTAATTTTTGCGGAATTCTTCACTTTGATAGAAATATACTGTCAAACACATCACCTTATGACTCTTTGGACACGTCACTTATAATAGTTCAGTGATCTCACCCTACAATTTATGACACTCTCAGTATATATAAAACATATGCATACAAGGATTAGGACATTACTCCCCGCGATCCTCACTCCGGGAGGATGTGCGCACTTGCCCTCTCAATTCTATGAAATATGGAGGACACTCAGACCCGGAATAGGCATGGCATGTACTGGACAGTAATGCAACATAAAATATAAACACAGAAATCACCCCCTAAAAATAATACATCTTCCACAAAAAAAAAAATAAAAGATGATATATTGCATATAGAAATATATAAAATATAAAATAAAATTATTTCACTCATTTCTTCTTAAGACCTCTACAACTAAAATACAGAATACCCAAAGTGCAAAAAAAAAAATCATATCAATATCAGTATTACACAACCTCATTAATAACCTCCCTCTGGTTTTGGGCAATATGGGCCTTTTGTGCGGGACAGTGGTAGGAATAGGTATTCCTTCATCCCTCGGTTTTACTTGTCCATGTTTATGGCACAGTTTCGCAATGCAACTCACCACCACCGTTTACCCAATTCTAA
Source organism: Palaemon carinicauda (assembly GCF_036898095.1). Taxonomy (NCBI): domain Eukaryota; kingdom Metazoa; phylum Arthropoda; class Malacostraca; order Decapoda; family Palaemonidae; genus Palaemon; species Palaemon carinicauda. The sequence continues at coordinate 83,898,718 of NC_090734.1, forward strand.
AATCACTACTACACTTGCACTTGAAACTATCAATCGGTGGCCACTAGCCGTTTTCCCAAGAAAATCGTTCATCTTCCTGACCTTGTCTTATAACTTTACGTATAAGGTATTCACATCTATACATTCTCTAACACTGCCTTTCCTCAAGGCTGAACTTTAATCCCGCAGCCACTGGCCCATCGGGAACCACCCTGTCCCCAGCAACCCGGAATCATATAAATACAGAATAATACAGCATATACTTGACTGATCTCACCTGATCTATTTAACCTCTGACTGTTTGTTTTTATGTTCACTCAGCAGTATGTCCTACGTATTGCTATACTCAGCAAAATTGCTACACCACTTTACGCATACATTAAGCACCATCATAAGAACACAATGTTATCATCAAGTTTATTATAAACATGTTAAAAGAAGAAATAAGGGCTGTCTAAACAACAACAACAGTAAGGAAAAAAAATTCTACTCATCAACTCAAGGAATGTCACGTATGAAGGGGTAACTAGGTACACTCTGATTGACACTTATGAAAACTACCTCTTCTGGCACCACATATATATGTGCCTTATGGTGTCCAAACACTGTCCCATTAATACTGCTTTGTATCACAACTGTGTTAGATTTAACCATCTTTTCTCGGTATGGACCCAGATACGCTGGCTTTAGTTTGTGTTTCCTAGGTTGTAATCATTTCAAATATACACGATAGCCCACAAATACTTTTACCGGTGTGGATTTAAACCGACCATCATACTTTGAGCTGTTTTTTTCCATTAGCTCTTTTCAGAAACCTTTCAGTGGTCCTCATGACTCTCCTTGAGAGATTTAGTGAATAGATACAGTATTGCTCAGTTGAATGATTTGGCAACTGTTGCGAGTTAATCAGGACTGTATATGGTAACAGGATCCTGTCCATACACTGATGAAAAAGTCGTGTCCCCGAGCAAAGCATTAAATGCAAGGCTCAGAGCTAGCTCAGCTGTAGAATGCATAGCGTGCCAATGAAAGGGGTCATCAGCCACTAAGTAACGTAAAATTCACACTACTTCCCTATTATGCGATTCCACTAAGCCATTAGCTGAAGGCCTATATGCGGTCACTGAAAAGTGTTAGATTTTTATCAAGTTTTTGACCAATTCCACCAACTTATTTATAAACTAGAGACCATTATCATCTATCAAAATTTTCGGGCAACCAAACCTAGTAATGAAAGAGCACAGCGCATGGGCTAATGAATTTTATGATTTGTCCAACTTTACGTAAGTATGACTGTACCAAGGAAATGCATTCACAAGTACATATATATATATATATATATATATATATATATATATATATATATATATATATATATATATATATATATATATATATATATATATATATATATATATATATATATATATATATATATATATATATACCTATGTTGTGTTAAACCAGTAGGAAATGGTCTCTCCACATCCATATGCACCCTATAAAATTCGATGGGAATTGGTACAGTGTTTTTATGTTTTTTGACACAATTAAAAGCATGCCATTATTTTTTTATAATTTCCTATAGATTTGTTCACTCCTATTCAAAAGAAGGATTCATATGCTCTCCTTAATGTTCTATCAATCCCTAAATGCCCTGCATACAAACTTGCATGTACAATTTGGATGGCTCGATTAATTAAAGAGGGAGGAAGTACTACCTGTGCACAATAAGCACAATAAGAGATATTTTCTATAAAGAAAATTCTCACGAGCCACATAGAGAAATGATGGACAACTCTCCGATCCCACTTTAATCACTGCTCCCACTTTTTCCATCCATTCCTCTTTTTTCTTTCCCTTTTGGACATCCTAAAGTCCCAACATCCAAAGTCAATCACGCCTGCATCATCAGGACACACCCCTGGCCATGTTCTCTGCCACCCACATACATTCAGCTTCTCCGCTCCATCTCTCTCTCTCTCTCTCTCTCTCTCTCTCTCTCTCTCTCTCTCTCTCTCTCTCTCTCTCTCTCTCTCTCTCTTACTCACAGATCTCATTTTCTGATTGCTCATTGCGTGAATTTACGTCCCGTCTCTATTTTGATGGTGGTCTTCAATATTTTGGTTACGTTCTTCGTTCCTCTTTTGTGCCCTAGCTGTTACACATATTACAGAACCTCCAGAGAGGGCATCAGCTACCTTGTTAGCTTTACCTTCTATATGGTGAAACCACTATATATTAAACTCTAACAATCTTTCAATCCATCTCGCTTGTCTAGATTTCAGGTCAGTTTTGTAAAAGAAATCATTTAATGGGCGATGATCACTTCGTAACTCAATCGACTAACATAATAAAAAGAACCAATGCCTCTCTAGAACACGAAGAATAATCAAAGCCTATCGACCGAATGTACTAAAATTTATTTTCTGCCCCTCTCAATGCCGTGGAAGCAAAACAGATGGGTCGCTCTCTATGTTTATCTGGTTGAGAAACTACGCCACCAATAGCTAAACTACTCGAAAGTGTTGTCACTAGAAAAGGGCGATCAAATCTATGAAATGCAAGTAAGTCATTGCTAGTTAAGGCAGCTTTTAAATGGTTAAAGGCCTTTTCTTCTTCTTCTCCCCAATTTAATACTTTTTGTTTTAAAGCATATAAGGATCTCGCTATCTCTCCAAAACCTCTTATGAATTTACGGTAATACCCAGCGAGCCAAAGGAACCCAGCTACTTCCTTAAGGGTACATAGCCTTGGGAAATATCTAATAGCTGCTACTTTCCTGGGACAGGGTTGGATACCTTCTGGGGTTATTATGTGACCTAAAAATTCGACCCGTTTACGGAAAAATTCGCACTTTGACAAATTTATTCTCATACCATTACGTCGCAACGCTTCTAAAACCTTAGGAATATTATTATTATGCTCTTCGCTCGTTTTCCCTGTAATTATGATATCGTCTGAATAAACTAGAATATTATGGCCAATTAAGGGAGAAAACACCGCCATCATTACTCTAGAGAAATTACTTGGAGCATTTTAAACACTGAAAGGAAGAAAATTACACTGAAATAGTTGTCCTTAGCTATATATGCTGTTTTATATTTACTTTCTTCCTGAATGGTTATTTGATAGGATCCAGATTTTAAATCAATTGTTGTAAGATATTTACCATCCCGTACCTTAACAAGTAATTCTTAGATTGAGGGCAATGGAAATACATTATCCTTAGTGAATGCATTCAACTTCCTATAATCAACACGTAATCTTACAGAACCATCGTTTTCCCAACAACTGAAATTGGAGAAGCGCAAGGGGATTTGCTCTCCTCGATTATCCCTTGTTCCCTTAATTTACTAATTTCCCTTTCTATCTCTCCCAGGAAATCAATGTGTACCTTACAAAGCCCTGACCTGATCGCCACCGCCTGCCGAGTTTCAATGTTAAAGGAAAATCGATCAATCGTCCTGTTTGGCTCATTTCCTGTGGCAATTACATCTGAATAATTATTTACAATGTTACAAACTACAAGTTGATATTCTGGCAGAAATAGTTTTCTTGCTTGCATAATCAAGTTTTGACTGCGTTCGTCTCTGTGGGCTAGAGTTGTGGCTCTCAAGATTCCATTATTAGCAATTTCCCACATATCTCATACACATAATCACACCCTAACACAACTAATTCATTTGACAAATTAACTATCATTATATCAGCTGTGTTCTCTCTTATTTCTGATAAACCCTCTAAGAATACATGTGCCCAATTGTCATAGGGTTTAACAAAGACATTGATTCCTTCTGGAAGAGGCTAACACGGGGCCAGTGATTTGCTCGTAAGTGTCGGGGAGGATAACACTTCTCTTTTAGGTACCGCTGTTACCTTAATAAATTGTCTCTCTGTACCCACACAAGCACTAACTCTCTCATAACTTTTTATCGGCAAAATGCATCCTCCTGCTTTTACTGTTATATGATCTTTTCCTCCAGAAATGCATATTTGATTACTAATAATAAATTCTAACCCTAATATAACATAGATTCCAGGAATTCCTAATGTGGGCAAAACAAATAATCAAGTGTAAACTTCACAGATCCCACCTGAAAGTTGACGATCGTTGTATGGCTTGTGTGTAGTTTATTTCCTTCTGGCGTGTCGATGATGATGGAAGCCACTGACTGTATTGGGTTTGATGAGTCTTTTTTCAATCAGAGAAAGCTGGCTCCTGTGTCGATCAGTGTTCGAATGGACCCATTTGGTAGGTCAATCCTGACTGGTAACACTCCTAGCCACCCATTAGATTATGTGGGGCACATGCCAATGACCTCGCTTGCAATGGCACTGCCCCTTGCTCCTGGCCCTAGTGCTGTGAGGGTGAGGTGGGGGCTACCAATGGAGGTCCCAGTACCTGCTCTACCAAGTCCGTCGTAGCCACTCTCACTGCAGCCTCGGCTGCTACTTCTGATTTCATCTTCCCCTTCCTCTGTTTCTTTTTCCTTGGATGTTGGGCGGAGAGTGGTGTGCGTGTGCTACACCCCGCCCCGCCCTCGGCATTTTTTTGCTGGGCACTCTTGAAAGAGATGATCATGAGTGTGACAGGTGTAATAGCGAGGGTTCCTTAGTGGTGGTGTGTGTGGGGGGGGGGGGGTGCAATCCACTCGTCAGTGCCCCTCTCCCCCACACTACCAGCATCTGAAGACTCTTCTCACCTGCTGACTGCGTTCTTCCCTCTCCGGCTCAGGGGGTTGGTGTGGAGTTTATTTCCTTCTGGTGTGTCGATGATGATGGATGCCACTGACTGTAGTGGGTTTGAGGAGAGTCTTTTTTCAATCAGAGAAAGCTGGCTCCTATGTTGATCAGCGCTCGAATGGACCCATCTGGTAGGTCAATCCTGACTGCTAATATTCCTAGCCAACCATTAGAATATGTGGGGCACATGCCAACGACCTCGCTTGCAATGGCACTGCCCGCTGCTCCTGTCCCTAGTGCTCTGAGGGTGAGGTGGGGGCTACCAATGGAGGTCCCAGTACCTACTCTACCAAGTCCGTCGTAGTCACTTTCACCGCTGCCTCGGCTGCTGCTTCTGATTTTCTCTACCCCTTCCTCTGTTTCCTTTTCCTCGGATGTTGGGCGGGGAGTGGTATGGGTGTGCCACAGCCTGCCCGCCCTTGATGCTTTTTGCTGGGCACTCTCAAGATAGAAGACCTTAAGCAAACATACTGCAAACATCTGAAGACTCTTCTCACCTGCTGACTGGGGGTTGGTGAGTGCCTCTCATGGCTACTACCATCTCGGAATCGGGGCAGCTATTCTCAGTCTTTTTTTCTTCTGGCAAACTCTCTAGAAGGTTTTGTATTGTCTTCACTACCTGTGCTAACGGGTTTACTAATCTGCAAATATGTTTATGGGCAATTGCTTTTTTATCACCTTCTGTGAGATTGGCACTCCGGGTAGCAAACAAACTAGAATCGCGAAAAATGCGAGTTGCTAAGATAAGATTCCCCATTCCAAATTTTTGATTTATAATTTTTTTTATGTCCCCTTTTTCTAGAATCGGGTAAGGCATATTTCTCAATGAAGAGTCGTTTTATTTCATTATAACTTCTTAAATTGTCTTGTGGCAAACACAATACCTCCATTGCCGGAGCATTTTTCCGCAACCTAATTACTTGAATAGCTTTTTCTCTTTTTGAGTACCCATATGTGGCTACATTCAAGTCTCTCTAAAACACTACGATCGATTGAAACCCTTCATTTGGCCGCGGATCATCAAAAGGACTAACACTGGCTTGGAGTTCTGGTAACTTTCGAACTATAATGTTTTGTGCATATTTACTCGGCTGTGCCTGTTTACTTTAACTTATGTGCGTTTAAACTTTGTTCATATACGTCAGATATGTTTTGGTTGCGCGGCACTCCTCTTCTCGTTCAACCAAAAATCTATTCATTAACTCTGCTAGGTTATCTAACTTAATTCCAAAGACCTGCTTTCGTAGTTCTCATCTATACTCTTCATAAACATAACTATAACCAACTGCTTCTTCGTTTTCGTCTCGCAGTAGCAGTGTCTGCTATGCTAGGTTTTGCGTATCTATGCATCTTGAACTTTTATTTTACCAGCTAAAAGAGCAACTTCGTTCAGAATACACACACATATGTATTTGTATATCTGACACCAATATGTCCCATGTAAATGGATAAGGAGACATTGTAACATGGTTTTTTTCACTTTATTACAAAAAGGTTTGTGAATAGACTGTGTACAGCTGATACTCTCAGGTGTGTACCTTGTCTACCGATCGCTCAAATGGTAGAGTCTAACATTCTGCAAGTTAGACGCAATGTTGATCCATCAAAAAGCTGAATTGTTAGGTATTTTGGAATTCTCCAATGTGATGGAAATATACTGTCTAACACATCATCCTATCATTCTAGGGACAGTCACTTATAACAGAGTTTAGTGATTGCACCCTCCAATTTATGAAACTCGGAGTATGCGTAAAAAGCTCATTGACTCACCATATAAAACACATATTTTACATACAAACACTAGGACATATATATATATATATATATATATATATATATATATATATATATATATATATATATATATATATATATATATATATATATATATATATATATATATATATATATATATATATATATATATATATATATAAATATAAATATAAATATATATATATATATATATATATATATATATATATATATATATATATATATATATATATATATATATATATATATATATATATATATATATATATATATATACATATATAAGCATATATATTAATATATATATATATATATATATATATATATATATATATATATATATATATATATATATATATATATATATATATATATATATCAAGAAGACTGGAATGGGATTCTGTATGATCTTTTATGCTTGAATTGGTCACAATTATATAGTAGTGTAGATCCTGTTGTCCCTTTGAATTAGAATCTAGTCAACATAATCGATAGGCTTATTCCTTCTCGTGTGCTAAGGTAGTGAAGGACAAACCGTGGTTCAATGATGATTTTAGACGTGCTTATTTGGAGAAGCAAGAAGCCTATCGCCTTTGGAAGGGTAACAGATCAGATTTCACCTGGAACAGCAATACTCAGCTTTGAGACTTTGCTCAGAGAGTTTATGCGTCAACTGAAAAGGAGTTCAATTTAACCATAAAAGAAACCCTTTCTGGTACAACTCTGGAACAAAAATGGTGGTCTACCCTTAAATCTGCACTCTTTGGTGTAGACGCAACAGTTCCTCCTTTACTTAAACCAGATGGCTCATTCATTCACTGTCAAAAAAAAAAAAGGCAACTCTTTTAGCTGATGTTTTTGACATTAAACAGAGTAATGAAAAACTTGAACTTCCTCATTCCTGTTTTCTTGAGGCTATACTAACTAGTTTAGGTTTTCGATCTCGTAAGATTAAAGCTCTGTTGATGGACCTTGATACTTATGGAGGTGCAGACCCAAATGGTATTTTTCCTTTGTTTTTTATAATGACAGCTGATTTCTTAGCTCCAAGTTATCTGTTATTTTGCGCAAGTTAGCAAGAAGAGGAGCTTTTGGCTCTTGTTGGAGAATTGGTAATGTTACTCCTCTATGTAAATGTATTTGTGGTAGCTCAAGTCCCACTGATTACCGCCCAATTTCCATAGCTCCCATATCATCTAAAGTTTTTTAACGTCTTCTGGCAAAACGTCTTAATAGGTTTGCTGAAGGTAATCATCTACTCCCTAGTTTGCAATTTGCTTTTCGTAAAGGCCTTGGAGCATGTGATGCCCTTCTTACAATCTCCAATGCTGTACAGAAATCCCTTGATTATGGTCACAAAACTCGTATCATTGGCCTTGATTTTAGTGCTGCCTTGGACCGTGTTAATCATGAGGCCCTTGTTTTTAAACTGAAACAGTTGGGAGTGAGTGGGTCGTTTCTTAGCATTATTATTGATTTTTTAAGTAATAGATCTCAAAGAATTGTCGTTGATGGTCACCATAGTGAGTATAGGATTGTGATATCCGGTGTTCCACAGGGTAGTGTTCTTGGCCCATTACTTTCATACTATATACAAATGACATCTGGTTTGGCCTAGAAAACAAGCTTGTTGCATATGCAGATGATGCTACTCTCTTCACATCAATTCCATCCCCTGAATGTAGATCTAGGGTTGGTGAATCCATTAATAGAGATTTAGCTAGAATTAGTGCATGGTGCAAATTATAGGGTATGAAGTTGAATCCTAACAAAACTCAAAGTATGATTGTGAGTAGGTCAAGGACGGTGGCTCCTCAGCATCCGGATCTCAGCATTGATAATGTTTCTTTAAATCTCTAGGACTCATTTAGAATTTTAGGTGTTATTCTTAACAGCAAATTTACTTTTGAGAAACATATTAGTTCTGTGTCTTCTCCAATTGCACAAAAAATTGGCTTATTGAGAAAGTCTTACAAGATTTTCGGTGATCAACCTACTTTGAAGAAGTGTTTTAATTCTTTCATTCTACCTTGTTTTCAGTATTATTCTCCTGTCTGTGTTCAGCTGCTGATTCTCATTTTAATTTGTTGGACAGAAACTTACGGTCTATTAAATTTACTATTCTTGGTCTAAATATTAATCTTTGGCACTGCCGATCAATTAGT
>NC_090734.1:83917589-83925089 GCF_036898095.1 Palaemon carinicauda
TTACAGTACTGCTCCCCCTAAGTCTTTGTGAAACTGTCGTTAACGTAACTGACTCAGTCCAACCACACTTGATTGGGATTTACTATTCTGCGCCCTGGAGTAGCGTCTGAACATCAAGGTGATATCGGTGCCGACAGTCCCGGTATAGAATAATCTTTGGACTTAATCGTGTGTAGGGAAAGCAAACCGTCTTAGCTGCGGTTCTCTAGTTTGTCAAGTGTGAGAGTGTTGGCGCCCTATCCTTCAGGCTCGGGTCTGGAAATCAGAAACGGGGAGGCCTTTCCCGGAATTATTTCCCACACTTAAATAAATAACTAGTGATCCTTCGAACCGGATCTGACACCATTGATTTGTGAAATAATGAAATTTTAAACATTATGAATTCATTTCTAGCGTTTTCGCTACATAAATATCACCCGTTTGATAGGTAACGAGATGTACAGTGTTTTATGACGTAATTATGGTAACCTTTGACGAATAAAGGCACCTGTTTAACCAACCGTTTTAGCCAGAAAGTTCTACCCTGAAGGAGAACTCAGATTTTATTTTATTTGTTCGGATTATCGGTACATGTTGCACGTTTTTTCGTATGTACTGTGAGCTTTGGAACTGCTATTTTGATCTGGTCATTTTTTCCCCTTAACCAATAATTTGTTTTCACGCTTTGGTTTACTGTTCCCCGTTTTAGGTAGGCTACCCCTATTCTTGTCCTTTGTACCCATCTCGGTGACTGTTTGTCTGTAACATTCTCTGTGCCGTGTTTTATTTTAGTTTGACTTTGTTTGTCTGCATAATTTTTTTTTTTTTTTTGTGGACCTTCTGTACCATCGTACACGTGGTCTTCCTAAGATGGCGGCCAAAGACAGTCACATTAAACTCCCACAGCAGGCTGTGGAGATGCCGGCTACTTTAGACCTTAATGCTCATCTTGGAAAACAAACGCAGGAGTTCAGATTCATTTACGAAGAGGCAAAAATAGCTCTGAAAGCTGATTCCTTAATAGATTTTGCCTTTGCAACCCCTAAGGATTTAGAGCACTGTAAAAACAAAGTAGATAGAGTTCTTCCGGAACTTAAGGTTCTTTAAAACTTTGTGGAAACCTCATTGGAATAACCCCACTGTCCTGTCTAGTTATACCGATATTGTCAGTTTGTTAACTGACGCAGAAACGATGCACCTTCAACTTTTAACACGGGGAAAAATAAACTCTTCAAATCCCCCTCGAGCGCCTAACGCTAACCATCACTTTTTATGAGTCTCAGTCGCTGCAGATCCTGATCCCACTCCCTTCGATGGTCGTAGAGATTGTTGGGCCAGCTGGTGAAGTTTGTTTCGCCAGACGGTACATGAAAACTCCAAGTACTCTCCCACAGAAAAATACAAGATTTTGTTGTGTACCCTTGAGGGACCGTCGCGTAAACTTCTCGATAACCAAGTGTGGACAGAGGGTCTGTATGAAAGATCGATAGACAGTCTTAAGCAAGAGTATGAGTCCCCGTTCTGACTAAACAACTCTTGATAAATAGATTTTATAAAGCATAGAGATTATGCCAGAACAGAGAGACTTCTGTCGCTTTCTTTTCTTTGAAAATCCAGAAATGACAAGGATCGTCGAATATCGATTTAAAGTCATTCTGTTTGACGCCACCTCGAGCCCCTACTTGCTTAACCAAATTATCCAACATCATTTGGACAGTCAGTCCAGTAGATTGGCATCGAAACTCAAAACCAGTTTCTATATTGATAACTTTCAACGCTGTTATGTCGACCCCAAAGACATTCTGAGTGAGAGGCCCCTCATTGAGGCACTTATGCTAAAGGCTAACATGCCGTTAGCCAAATGGACGGCTAATGCCCCTCTTAATGGCAATTTCACAGAAAGAGGATATTCAAGATTACCTCGGTCTTGAATGGGATACTGTTAATGATACCTTGAATGTTAAATTACCCCCTGAATTAGAGATAAGTCATTCCCACATCAACACTAAAAGAAAGGTCGTATCCTTGTTCTCTTCCATTTATGACCCTATTGGTCTTATTTCTCCTTTTACAATTATAGACAAACTATTCATTCAAAAACTGTGGATGACTGACAAGGGCTGGGACACCCCTATTAACCCTGAGCAAGTTCAAGAACTGAGTGATATCATCAAAAGGTACAAAGGTCTTGAACAAATTAAAGTCCCTCGTAATGCGCATGATAGCAGTCAACCAGCATTGCACATTTTTGCCGATGCTTCCAAGCTCGCTTTTGAAGGAGCTGCTTATATAGTCACCCAGGAAGGTAATTATCGCCTCCTTATGGCTAAAGCATGAGTCACCCCTAAACGCATGTTGGAAATGGATGAAAGTTTAACCATTCCCAAACTTGAGTTAACTGCGCTCTTACTGGGCTGTCGTTTAGACAAACACTTGTCAGAACTGCGCCCCGGCATATATGCTTCGGTCACTGTTTGGTCCGACGCTTTAACTGCCCTCCAGTGGGTCCGTGATTCTAAAAGTAACTCCACTTACATCCTTAACTGTGTGGAGGAGATAATTAACATTAAATTAACTTGTAATCTTAATCTGAAGCATGTCCCCACTAATAGCAATCCTGCGGACCTGGCATCGCGTGGTGTCGCTGTCAGGCATATTCTTAAGAATAAATTTTGGCTACAAGGCCCTCCTTGGCTCAGTAACCCTTCAGAGTATCCCGATCAAAGCGGGTTCTCTATTAACCCCGAGATATTTGCCTGCCCTATTCGGCTCGATGCCCCCGGAGTACGACTGTTTGATCATTACAGCTCCCTTGACAATGCGATCAAGTGCTACACTGCACTCCTTCGTTTAATTCCCCAATGGATACAACCCTTGTCACAACGTTGCCCCAATCTAACCATTAAATTCAACCTTCCACCCTTAAAAGTCATGTTGAAATGTTCCCAGGCCCAAAGTTATCCTAATATTCTGAAGCAGGTGCAAGGTGAAGACGTTCGGACGAACGAGCTTTCATCGCCCAACGTAAACCTTACCTGGATAACCAAGGTCTTCTTAAAGCTAGTTCCTGTCTCAGTAATGCCACCGTAGAATTGGATTATGTAGATCCCATTTTGCTGGAACATCATTGTGCCCTTTGGACACTTATCGTCAGACATTGGCATGAACGTTTGCTGCACTGAACTACTTCAACCCTCCTTGTTGAATTACGTAAACAATTTTGGGTCCCCAAATGCAGCAGCAAATCAAGAAAATTTTGCGCCGTTGCATCCATTGCCGGAAGGTGCAAGCGGCCCCGTACCCAATGCCTCCATTAGCCCGGTATCATCCCAATCGCCTCATTTAAAGAGTGCACTTCCGAGTAACTGGCTTAGATTTCACTGGAGCTTTTAAGGTATACAATTCACATGTAGATTTTATTTACATCTTGCTTTTCACCAGCGTAGCAACCAGAGCCGTAGCTCTAGATTTGCCACTCGATTTGGTATGCCACACTGTATTGTCTCTGATAATGCTTCCACTTACCAAGCTGGTCAAACTCTTCTAACTGAACTTATGCATCACCCTGTAATTGATGGGTTTAAATCCTCCCCTAACCTGACCTGGAAATTCATCACTCCCCTAGGCGCTTGGCAGGGATGTTTTTATGAAAGGCTAATAGGCTTCACCAAACTTACTTTAAGGAAAGCCATGTATCACTTGTATCCTAACAAGAAGCCGAATGCGTCATCGATAGACCTTTAGTTTACTTGGATGTCAACGACATCACTGATACCCCCTTGACTCCGAGTCATCTGTTTTACGGTCGAACCCTCTCACTTGCTCCTCAGGTCTTTATGACCGACCTCAATGACCCCACATATAGGGAAGGGAACAACCTCCCAGCTAGTTATCAGAAACTCACGAACATGTTGCAAGTGTTTTTAAAACGATGGACCCAGGATTATGCCAATTCCCTTCGTGAACGTCATATAAAAAAATAATCGTATCCACCCTGTTCCTCCTAAAATTGGAGATTCATGTTTGTTAATTTTGGATGAAGTAAATCGGGAAGATTATCCCATGGCCCGTATTCTTGAAACCTACCCCGGTCAAGATGGTCTTATTAGATCTGTGATGGTGCGCACCCCTCACGGAATATATGTGCGTCCCATTAACCGTCTTATCCCATTGGAGATAAATGTCGCAGATCCCTATATGACTGAACTAGAGCAAGGTGGTCCTGATTCACTCACGACACCCCAGTTACCAGATCCTCCCTCAGAGGACCCTCTAAATGACGATTCTTCTGATGATGTCGCCCCACTTCCCAAACCTGATCCTGTGTCCTCTCGAGGGCAACCTCGTAGGGCGTCGGCAGATAAAGCGTGTGCCTTATTCTAGAAATTGCTGTAAATTGGAAAGGGATGGGGAATGCCCCTTCCTTCCGTACCCTCCACCTCATGTTAGTGGACACCCCCTTCTCTCTCGCTCTTACTTGGCAGGGTGTGGAAATTCTTTCCCCGCTTTATTTTAGCCACCCCCGTTATTCCATTTTTTATTTTTTGTTTGTTATTTTGTGGGTTTTACACATCTCTTTTCTTTTGTTTCCCGTGTAACCTTCATTATTATACCCTTAAATATTCATTGCTGCCAACATATCTATCATTCCCCTGTAATGCTTTACCTTTCATCAACTCATTCCTCTGTAGATGATTTTCTCTCATTTCGTGAGCTCACAGTACATTGCTTGACGATGCAACCGACCGTCGACAATTTTTAAGAAAACAGCACTTGGTTACGTTCTGTTCCAAATGCTCTTGAAGCTTTGGATGTTTAACCACAATTGGTTTGTATTTAAGTAACTCTTTAATTAAGTAACTCATTGATTTTAGCTTATTGCTATTTACATCTCAGTACCTATTTATAAGGCTGTTTAGCTAGGACTGTTTTCTGTGTTATTGAACATCACCAAACGCCACTTAATTTTTTTGTATATATATGAATTTTTATAAACCAGACAGTAGGATCTTTTTATAATTATTTTTCCCTGGAGTTTCAAGAATGATCCTTGTATTTATAAAAAGCACCCTTCCGCGAACCACGTACTCATGGAAATTTTAAGAAGAAGAACTCTACCTGTTTGAACCAGCTCAGCGTTGGAAGGCAGAACCGTGTGAGCGGCCACTTAAAAATCAGGAAGCGTGTAAGGCGGACGTAGGCATAGCCTCTTCATCTGCGACGTTGTTTTAACATAGGCGTCGATCGGTTCAACTACATGTTGGTCAACCATTTACTAACCAACAGTATGCCTTACTTTGTGCTGTTATTTAGCAGATAGGCTTATGAAGACAAAACACGTCAGTGCAGAAGTGAAGATGCACCGTGTTGTTAACAGTTTACAAGATCCTTCCACTTCAACGTCTACAATCAACCCTCCAGAGCGTGAATAGAAATTAACAGTGCTCAACCTTGGCTAAGGAACTGTCCCCCCTTTTTTTCTAGCCTTTATTTGACGATGTGCACATTTAGCTAGGAAGTCATGTTCAAACTGTCTGGTTTAATCATTCTTGGTGTGTCCATTAACATGAGTTGTGTTCCCGTTCCCCTTTATCAAGTTTGAAATTTTTTGCCCGAGAGGAATGTGTTCAGAGTAGTGAGTAGAACTTTTGGTATTATTCCAGTCACCATTTTTACTTTCATTGGTTGATTAGTTAATTGATTATTGATTTACGATTTAATTGATTTGACCATTTTCTTAGCATTTTTCATTTTTTCATATGCCGTGCAGTCTTTATTCAAATTTCAATTAGGTAGTTTTGCTGTTTTTTTTTCCTGTGTCAGTTAGGTGAAAATTACTATTGTACTTTATGGAAATAAACGCCATTTTTAGGTTAGAATTATTAACTGTTTTTAACTCGACCTTTACATTTTCAAATGACTAGTTGAGTTATCACATGAGGTGAGATATGACTTAAGGGTAAGTTTATATTTACGTCAATCTAAAGCTATTGGTGTCAATCCTTTATTGTAATGTTCTACGGTATTACCTCCCGGTGGTCCTTAGGACGTTTTGACTTTTACAGTACTGCTCCCCCTAAGTCTTTGTGAAACTGTCGTTAACGTAACTGATTCAGTCCAACCACACTTGATTGGGATTTACTATTCTGCGCCCTGGAGTAGCATCTGAACATCAAGGTGATATCGGTGCCGACAGTCCCGGTATAGAATAACCTTTGGACTTAATCGTGTGTAGGGAAAGCAACCCGTCTTCGTTGCGGTTCTCTAGTTTGTCAAGTGTCAGAGTGTTGGCACTCTATCCTTCAGGCTCTGGTCCGGAAATCAGAAACGGGGAGGCATTTCCGGGAATTATTTCCCACAGGTATGTACATTTACATTTATATATATATATATATATATATATATATATATATATATATATATATATATATATATATATATATATATATATATATATATATATATATACATATATATATATATATATATATATATATATATATATATATATATATATATATATATATATATATATATATATATATATATATATATATATATATATATATATATATATATTCATATATAAACAGTGTATATATATATATATATATATATATATATATATATATATATATATATATATATATATATATATATATATATATATATATATACATATATATATATATATGTATGTATGTATATTCATATATAAATAGTGTGTATATATATATATATATATATATATATATATATATATATATATATATATATATATATATGTATATATATATATATATATTTATATATATATATATATATATATATATATATATATATATATATATATATATATGTTTATATATATATATATATATATATATATATATATATATATATATATATATATATATATATATATATATATATATATATATATATATATATATATATTTATATATATATATATATATATATATATATATATATATATATATATATATATATATATATATATATATATATATATATATATATATATATATATATATATATATATAACTTTAGATAATATGGGTGACACAAGGATGTAATCAGTTAGACTTGAGCCAACACGTAAACATTAACAAACTCCAACAAGTGCTAATAGTTTTTCTTTTCGCTATCTTGGCCAAAATAACAGATATATCTGAAGATAAGGAATCTGCAGTGTTTATAAAAAGCCAAGGAGTTTTACCATCAGGGTCTTCACCTCCCTAGGCATCAAGGTCCATCAAGAGTGCTTCAATTTCATGCGATATAAAACAAAACTAGTTATATAATCCTCAGGGAAACAGCAATGAAGCAAACCAGGTTTCTCAATACTCTGATTACTGTCAAACACATCAACCAAATGGGTTGCATTTTCCTATGGACAGTGAGTGAGAAAGCCATCTGGTTTAAGTAAAGGATTTATTGTTGTATTTACACCAAAGAGTTTAGATTCCGGGGTAGTCCACCACTATTTTCCTGGGTTGT
>NC_090734.1:83932589-83937589 GCF_036898095.1 Palaemon carinicauda
CTCATAGTTTCTACAAATACCCACTTATCACGTTGAAGTTAGAACTTCTTTCCCGGGGCTAGGGTGAAAAATCATGAGATGAAGGTTGTTCGTTCTCCATGATGAAGCGTAAACAATCTGCCTCTGTTCCTCCTGGGACAGAGTCGGGTTGGTCACGGCACCAACTTTGGTTTCAAATCAGTGACAATGGGAAACCAGTTGCTCTTTGGCCACAGAGGAGACACCAGAGCCGCCGTCCCTTTGAAAGATCGAAGCTTGTCCAGAACCTTCATGAGGAAGTTGAACAATGGAAACAGGTAAATCTTCATCTAACGATTCCAATCCAGGGATATTGCTTCCACGCCTACTGCTGCTTGATCCACATTTGGTGCTACCAAGCAGGGAAGTATCTTGTTGAGTGTCATTGCAAACAGATCCACTTGAAAGCCAAGGATTTGATCTCCCTGAAGGTAGGATGTTGACAAGAGCCAACCATTCCTCTGAGCCAATGTAAAGACGACTATCATTGCGTAGTTTATTTGAGTAGACCTTGACCCTCTTCTGTTGATGCAATGGACTATCATGCTGTCGAGGTCCAGACGGATATAAAGTTTTCCTTCAAGTATAATATCTCGAGGGACAAGAAGACTGCCATGGACTCCAGAATATTGATGTGAAATAGTTAATAATTCCGAGACCAACTGCCTTGCACTTTCTTAAGTGGGTTATGACCCCCCAACTATCTAACGAGGTGTCTGTACAAAGTGTCACTACTGGAGGAGGAAAGTGCAATGGCACCATCTGTGAAAGACGTTTGGCAGTGGACCTCGGTCTAAATTGCTTGTGCAGTAAAACCGGAGTCTGCTTCTGATGGTCACAAAGAGCTTTGGAGGCTCTCCCTTCCAAAACTCTGCTTGCATCTTTGAATCGTACTTCATCAGGGACCTGACTGACATCTCTATTTCCTTTTTCTTGGAGGGAGAAATAGCTAGGGAGTGAGACTTTAAGTTTCCAACGAATCTCCAACCACTAAAAGTGTTGAGCTGGAGCCAGTCTTGAGTTTTTGAAGTTGATCCAAAATCCAAGGTGACTGGAAGAACCTCAAAACTCGAGTGGCTGTTTCTGAGCACTTAGTGTCGAGGGAATCCACACTAGCCAGTCGTTCAGGGTTGAAGGCCTTTATCCCGAAGTTGTTGTACGACGGTGTCGGTAAACTTTGTGAAAATCCTCTGAGCTATGTTGATCTCGAATAGCATAACTCTGAATACATAGCCCTTTCTCTCCAGGCTTAAACCAAGGTAGGGGGAGAAGCGTCGAATTATCGGGATACCAAAATACGTCGGTAACATCTATAAAGACAGTGGAAGCCTCCAGGGGTGATAAGGTCCGTATTTGCGAAAAAGTCAACATCCGGAAACTGTCGCACTGAACAAACTGATTTGGATGGGACAAGACAAGAGTAGTTCGAGGTATGCTCGAAACCTTTGCCATGCCAAATAGACTACCTTAAAATCTCATAGATCTCATGCAATGGATAACTTCTTTTCAGATGGTCTTATATATATTGGTCCAGATAAGGTGTTGCTTTGTGGAAGAATCTCCTGAGCTTTGGTGGCCTTTGTTATCACTTCAAACCTAAGCCGTTGGAATGACGCTCTGTGTCCAAGGACTGAAGGATACACAGTCCTTGAACAAGGCCAGCTGTCCTGTTACCGGGAGACCTTCTTTATTTGTGTTGAGGACGTAAACCTCTTCCTCCAAAGCCGTTTTAAAGTTCACGACCCCTGGACTCGCCTTCATTGTCAGGACGGCCTTGTAAGACGAACCTTACTCATATACAGGGTTAAAGGCCGGAGAATGTAACACCACTTGTTAGGGCACATCGTAGACAGTCAGAGGGATGGCGGCATGGGGAGAAGCAAATGACTTTTGATTATGGGTCAGTTTGCAAGATCTCCTGGTTTGTGGGCCTCTCCCAGGGGTGAACTTACTCTTCAATGAGATCCTGCACTTCAGGAAACGGCTCTTGTGGTCTGTGACAGCCTTATCCGTAACTTCCTTCACACCTTATAAAGAAACGCTTCTTTTCCCCAGACGCTAGAGGTGATGGAACGTTACAGCTCGTTGTGGATGGTAGCTGTGGAAAGTACATGCTCTCTTCAGGCTCGACGCGCCTGAAAAGAAGCATAAAAGATCTTCATAAATATGGTGAGATGAGTTTTCGCCAGAAAGGAAAAGGCTTAGGCATCTTCAAAATTCCCGATCATTTTAATCCCATGAAGCACTGCAAAGACATCGACGCTGACAACCCTTCTCTAGCCTACGACTCAGCCTTAAGAAGTTGCTCAGGAATCCTGGGTAGCTTCTCATGAAATTGGCAGCTGGTCGCATCCTTATTCAGTTTACCCTCAGCAAAAGTAAACTGTGTATTGGGCCAGTGGACGGCATCATGTGGTAAGTCAAGTGAGACTGGTTTGTACTCTTCCAAAGCTGGGAGAGGTTTACCCTCACGGGTGTCCTTCTCCACTGCCGCGTAGCTCATTGAGGCAAAGGAGAAGACCATATTGTCCGGAGCCACGGAGGTGGCCAACCTCTTATCGAAGACGACAATCTGGGTATTGATACACCCTGTTGTCTTCATCTCTTTCACTGCCCGGTGTTGGGCCCTTGTGTGTTCTAGGAGGATTGATTGCTTAGGGATGGTAAAATCCCTTAACAAAACCCCCTCAGTTAGTCTCATGTAGCAAAAGGGGTAAGCATCAATGTGGAGGATGCCCTCGTAGAGCACGGCGTGCCCGACCTACTTCCAAGGATTTTGCTGCACGCAATAAGGTAACTAGGAGGGCAAAACCTTATCCCTAGTTGACTCCTCTTGCTTCTTCAAGGCTTGGATCTCTTCACATGAGGCCTTGAACATCATCAGCGGGTAATACTAATTCCCCTCCGTGATGGCTTTCATGTTAGCCATAAGTACCAGATCTATTGTAGTACCTGAGGGACTCAGGAACTAAGGGCCTAGCGAGCCCAGCAGAAGATCTAGGGGGGTAAAAAAGGCAGGAACAGCCACCGTCACGGAAGATGTTATCGGCACAGTAGACAGGGAGGCTGTTGACGTAGTGAGGGCTAAAGTGGTAGACACCACTGAATCCTTGATGATCCCCAGACATACCTCATCCACCTCCGGCATTAAGAGTCATCCATGGAAGGGAAGGGCTCTTCATCAAACTCTACCATTTTCTCGAACCCTCTTACCTAGGTGAGAAAGGACCATGGGAGAACACGCGGTTATCATCGGAGGTATTCTTCGATACCCATCCGGAGTGAAGTACGTCCTTACAAACACTGCAATTCTGATGGTCGCAGTACGAGACTGGACCCTTCATCCTCCGACACTTCATATACATCTCCGTCATAGGCACCGCCTGTGAGGAGAAAAGGATTTAAATGAGTACTAGGTCTTCTGACAGTTACCAAAAGCTGAAAGAAATGGGTTATTAACACTCCATGTTGACGATTGAGGGATTAGGAATCCCCAAATTGTGTAATTGCAGTTGGTGAGAAAGGAGGAGACAAAGTACAAAATGTCCATTCCCCTATTGAAAGAAGTGATATAGGAAAAATTAGCCTCCTTAAAGTCTGTTGCTATAAGCCGAATGGGGGAGGGGGGAGTGTTCATGGAAAGAACTGTTGCTCCTATATCTCTGCAGAGAAAAGGCAAATTAGAAGGCAACGGAACGGGTAAACTTAATAGTTTAAGTAATTGATTCACCGATTAATGAGCAGGAGTCTATAGCAACCTGAGGGCTATAACCACAGGTTGATAACCTCAACGAGGGAATATACAGAATAGGGAACTAGCCAATAGGGTTATCACCCCTCTATCCAATCCACACCCTCATAGCGAAATGGACTTATTGATATAAACCAATAACCATATGTAGTGGTTATTTCCCTGCAGGGCCTAGAAGATTTTCCATAAGAGAAGTCCCTGACCCCACATTCACAAAGAAGCCTCAAAAGTTAAAGGAGTAAGTCCTATATGTTGATCTGTAGTTGAATTCACTTACAGTCAGTAGAAAACCCATCTTAGTTTAGGTAAGACGGTCTCAAATAAAAAGGACAGAAAGACATGTGTTTTATAGGTACCAGTATTGCTGGAAGTACTGGCAGCACCAGGGGGTTAACAGCATAGCTGCCAACGTATTATGTGCCTAAGGCTCTGGCACAGACATGCACTCCCATAGACTAGTACTAACCCATCCGCCAGTAACAGCAATGCTGTCGGGGGCAATAGTGTCTAAGGGCGGCAGAGATAACGGTCAAGGATTTCCGCAGAAAACACCTTGCCAAAGGTGGAGGCACTGCCGAAAGCGGTGACATATCACCGGTACAGGTACTATAGAAGAGTATAATGTGTCAATAGTTAGCGACAAAGCCGGTAACTACCCTAGAAGTACAAGCGTTGCTGGAAATACCGGCAGCGCTAGGGGTAATAGCATTGCCACCAGCGTCGTATATGTCCTAAGACGCTGGCACAGACAACCACTGTCATAGACTTCTACTAGCTCTGCCGCCAGTAACGGCAATGCCGTCAGGGGCATAGGTGCCTAGGGCAGCAGATTTAAACTGCAATGGTTTCTGCAGAAAACATCGTGCCATACGTGAAGGCAGTGGCGCCAGTGGCGACACTGCCGTAAGTAGCAACGCAGTGCCAATAGGTGGCGGCAAAGCCATTTGGTACTGGCACTGCTGTCAGTCTGATAGATTACCCCTCAGAGAGAAGCATGCTGGGCAATCGTGGAGGATCAAATCCCAGAAGGAACCAATTCCAACGATCAACAAATGCAAATACACATTAGCATAATGATAAAATTCATGCAATGTCCGTCCCGGAAAAGCTAGGATATAAAGAGATGTGACGGTATGAGGTAGCTCTCTCCATACACCAAATGAGCATTTCTTAACAATCTCCGGAACAAAGGCGACGGCAAGGAAGTCAGGCTCAAAAAGAAATGTGGACT
>NC_090734.1:83942589-83945089 GCF_036898095.1 Palaemon carinicauda
ACTTCTCCATTCATCATCTGCTTCACGCGTCTTAGTCCTCAGCCTTGTGGGCCTAGGTCTTCCAACTCTTTTCTTACCTTTTTGAATCCAGATAAATCCTTGGTAAACAAATCTCTCATGAGGACTGTTAAGAGCATTCGTAAACCTTCTCCATCTACCCCTCAACCTGATTTTGTCCACATATGGTAATCAAGTAATCTCTCTTATAGTCTCAGTTTTAATCCTGTCCTGCCATTTGTCTACAAATACTCTTCTGATGACTTTATGACATCTCCAAACTGCATAGCATTTTTCCCTCAGACCTTTGGTTATACGATGCCTGGGTGACTTAACCTACAATCGAATGAGGATTTATTTCTTAAGCAATTTATTTGCTTGATACTAATTCTCTCACTAAGGTAAAAAAAAAAAAAAAAAAAAAAAAAAAAAAAAAAAAAAAAAAAAAAAAAAAAAAAAAAAAAAAAACAGGGAAATAAAGAAAAAAAAATCAAGGAAAAAAAATCAGGGAAATTAAAATATGAAATAAAAGTCTAAAATTAGCATATCATTTTAATGTATTATATTGTCTCTCTAAGTTATATACCAAATTCCAATGCCATTCTTTCACAAGTAAGGGAGAAGATAGAATTTGAAGATCAAGAAGTTTAGTTTTGAGATACGGATTTTCTTTGTATTTTTACAAAGAAAATATTTATAAATCATGATTATTATGAATTTTATATTCCTTCTTTGTTATAATTAAACCAAACCAAAGTTATATATCATAATTTAATCACATATAAAGATCCTTTTTTCAATATCTTCATTCTTTATGTGATACAGAGGTAATTTCCTTATTTCTCTCCTTCGCTAACTGCGCTAATATATGGCGATATTATCCACTTCTGAATTCTTTATAGAGCGAATTTTCTTTTTCCTTATCTTAGCGAGATGTTGAAATTGTATTTCTGTCTTAAGCATCAGGAAAGTCTCTCCAAAATTGAGAAATAAAGACATTAAAACGAGTGAATGTTTGAGGTCAAACTCAAACGTGTACTCTGTATGAGGTGTGTGCTGCGACTGATGACCGAAAGGTGTAATTTACCATGTAATATATCGCCTGTGACTCTTGGAATCTATACAGATGGCATAGATCACAATTTATTTTATATCAAAATGTAATAATTATGAAAAATTTACATAACAGAAGAGATGCTGCATTTTCTTACAAGGAACAATGTTTTTTTTTTATTTTATTGAATTACTTTTACTAATTACATTGTAACTATGATAGTAAGTGAAAATTTGACAAATCCGAAGCTCTGTGAATTTTTTTCAGGGTTTTATGTTTTTCTTCCTATACCATCATTCATTGGCATACCACCCGGCCCCCTAAAGCAGTGTCCAGTTTTCAATAATGATATTTTCTGTCAAATGTCATGATATTCAGAAAGATTTTCAACAAATGTTTACCCAAATTGTTTACTGACTTTACCTTTGGAAGGCAGATTCAGACAACACAAGAATAGTTACAGATGGTTTCAATTTATTAGAACCAAGATGTATATGTATACTGAAGGTACTAGAGCTTTCAACAATGCAGCCCTAACACTGTACAATAGGCTCCAACTAGACTGAATATATTAAAGATTTCAATAGAAAACTGAAGACTTAAAAAAAACTGACTTGTTGACTTAACAATTAATGTGGAATATGTTCTGTTATACAGTCAGCTCCCATTTTATGTGAGTTTAATCTTGACAATTCAAAACAACCATATAACCTAATAAATAAGAAAAAATGAAATAATTGCGAGAAATACTCTCAAGGCAGGACGATTTCAAACTGCCCAATCTTTTTTGCACTTTGCTAGCTTTGCACCATTTCCCTCTATGAACATTGGAACATCCCATCTCACTATAAATCGTCCCTAGAGTTGTTATTTCAGTGCCTTGCACAAAAGGTCTGGGGCATTTCTGGAGAATTTAGTGCGTTTCAACTATCTGGAATGGTTTCGCTACTTTACACCAGCAGGAAATATAGCGCTTCTCTTGCTAATGGTATATAATATGATAAACTGGTTGCCTTTCAGAGTCTTTTTTCCCAACATGAATTATTGAAACAATTTCAGCGTTGCCATTGTTATATCTTAAAAAATTAATTAAGTGTATATATGTACATATGCGCTTGCAATATTTATATAATTAATATTATTAGAGTATTACTCGCTAAGCTACAGCCCTAGTTGGAAAAGCAATTTGCTATAAGCCCATGAGCTCCAAAAAGAATAAATAGCCAACGAGGAAAGGAAGTAAATAAATGATAAGAGAAGTAAGTAACAATTAAAATGAAATATTCTGAAGAGAGCAATAACCTTAAAACAGAAATATCATATACAAACTATAAAAAGACTTATGTAAGCCTATTAAAAAAAACAAAAAACAAAAAAACACATTTGCTACAAGTTTGAACTTTCGATTGATTGATTGATTAGAAGTTTCCTGGCATCTTGACATTCAAG
>NC_090734.1:83960089-83995089 GCF_036898095.1 Palaemon carinicauda
AATGAAGGAAGGCAGAACTGAAATTGACATTGGAGAGAGAATAATAAGATGAGGTAGGATTTTCAGAGTAAGAATTTTGAGTTACAGTTCTTCATGAATTGTATCGAATGGGTATGATAAGGAGTTACTTCTTTTAACCAATTGAATGAAAATGTAAGATTTGTAGTTACTGCTCCTAATTAAAGGAATAGAAAGGGTATTACTTTAAGTTACTTTTCTAATAGATTTAATGAGAATAGTAACGTTACACAATTAGACTTATTCATGAATATTTTCAGTTGCTGTACAAATCAATATAAATTTGGAGCGTAAAAGGTAAGGATTTATACTCTATCAGCGTGAAACAAGCAAATGTTAAATACGTCAGGCATGTCTCACTTGTTCTCATGCACACTGACAGTTAGAAGAAATGGGAGGAAAACAGGAGGAATTATTAGCAAACGTCAGCAATAATTGAAGCTTGTAGCCTTCTTCTCTGCTGTCTTCAATTGGTTAGTTTTCACAAAAAGAAGTAAACATTGCTTCTGGTGTTTCGGGCAATCTACTATTGTCTTTAATTAATAATTGTGAAAATTACCTCCTTGTAATGGTTTTAAGGCATTGGATCCATATCACTAATTTATCCTTGGCCATTAGGCAAGAGGCATTTGATAACTCTGCTTTATTGTATGTTTGCAGGGAAATGATTAAGGGACGAGCTTCTCTTCGGAAATTCCTCCCTCTCCGTTATTGGTGCTTGCACCAACACTTTGTTGAGATGTCATTTGAACTTATTGAGTCCTTCCTTGCAAAGACCTGAGAAACACCTTGCCTAGAGGGCTGGTGGAACGAGGTCCCCGGCATACTCTTTCTATAGCAGCTCTACTCACCTCAGGTTTTTATTTTGGAGGTTGGGCACACTGAATCCACCTAAGAGAGTAGAGAGTTTCTCTTGATTAAATTGCAGATAATATCTGCATTCAGGAACCAGATTGTGACATTAGGGAGCAGCCTGAAGACAGGCCTTCAAAGCTTATCTCTGGTTGATGGCGGTAATTACCAGACTTAGCCATTCCTTACCTTAGACCTTCTCTAGAGTCATCTTCTTCCTCTTCTTTGTATAGACACTCTTTTCTACAACTCCTTTATTTTGCTCAATTTTTATCAGGCCCTTTGGTCCATGCAAAATCATATTCATCACAAATATATAATTTTCGGTGAACTTACATGTATTTTCTTGCATTTAATATTATATGATAATGAATATATCTACTCCGCCACTACACATTTATATTCATTCAATTGATCCATTTTGTTTTGCGATAAAAGATCAGAATTAAGATATATCACAACAAGATTTCTACTGCAGACATTTGATCTTTTGTATAGCACTTAAACTTTGTAATGCGCTTGTATGTTAATGCTATTTCGTTTTTACAGATCAGATGAACTGGTAAAACTGAACATTGACTGACTGACTGACTGACTGACTGGTGCACAGGGATATTGACCACTGTCATCTGTTGGACTCAAGAGAAGCTGATATGTTAGAGCAGCGTCAGTCAGACCCATTTAGTCAACTTCTGATGAGAGGAAAAAGAATACAGAACTGACACGGACTTTGGAGAAGAAACAAAAAGATGAGGTAAGATTTTAAGGAAAAAACTTTGGAGTTACTACTCTAAATGAATTGAAGGAAAAAAAAATAAAATCTGAGTTTATTGTTCCTAATGAATTAAATGCAAAAAGTAAAATTACTCTCCTGTCGATAACTTTTACAAAAGTTTTCTATATTGTCATTTTAATGATACTATCATTGTTAAGATTACTACTAATTACGATAAATATCTATGATAATTTACTATATCAGAACTATATTAGAACCTTTTTATATTCCAGTACTGTCTTATATTGAATTTGATATTAATTTTTACTTTTTCTTTTAGTTAGAAGTAAAACTTCATTATATTAGCAGAAACAAAGGTGAAAGAGATTAGATGTCTCTCTTCGGCAGCAACGACAGACAGATAAGCACAAAGGAACACACAAGTAATGTTGAACAAGTATTCTACTCCTTTTGTTCTCCAAAATATCTTCTAATAATTTCACCTTGAAGTGTTTTATGTTATGTCCTAAACTACTTTGATATATCTAAATCACAAAATTAAGTACTGATTAACTTAACTTGGGGTTTTCAATCATTCAACTTTTGTTTTTAGAAAGTAACTGTAAAAATCACCTCTCCTAAATAGTTTCATTATATGAATTTTACTTACCTAATTTATCTTCAGTCATTAAGTAAGATGCATTGAACCTATTTTTTTCCCCCAGAAGATGAATTCTTTGTTTATTGCATGTTTTCAGGAGAACTATTTGTTGAGCTTCTTGTGGGAAATGCCACCATTTCTTCAAATGACACTTACATCAGCCCTCTGGTGAGAGGTCATTCTTATACGACATTTTTTCTCGTTTTTTTATTTTTTATATAGGAGTCTGGGCATTCTGCATCCACCAGTACTTGGGCAGGAGTGGAGAGTTTTTTAAGGCATTTTTGAGACATTTTTGCCATGGGGTGCAAAGCCGCGAGAGCCTGGGTATGGCCGGATGGGCCAGACAATGTACCTGAATAACAGACATTATCTGCATTCTGGAAATAGAAGCTGACCTCAGGGAAAAGCAGGTCACCTCTCAAAGTGTTAATTCCTTCACTTCTCATCTCGGATTGATATACGTGAGAACCAGACACAGTCATTTCTTTATTTTGTCCTTCTCTAGAGTCATCTTCCTCTTCTTTGCACAGAGCTTCCTGTCTTCAACCTCTATATTTCCCTCAAAATTTATTGTTGGACAATTTGGTTGATGCACAATAAATATTTCTCCCTTTCTCTTCTTACGACAAATTCACGAATGATAAGACTTCAAAGGAAGGAACCATTTGATTCCGGATTGTCCTTTTAAATGTAAATTTATTATGATTATTGAAATGAATATGAAATATTTCCTTTTGAACATTGTTCTATCATAAATGTGATGTGAAAACTGAAAGATACGACCCGTTTTTATGATCCGTTCTTTCAATTGCTATTTTATATACTTCATGAGAAGATTTTAATTGATATTAGCTTCATTTAATTACAGATTCACATAATCAAAGAAGAGTAGTCTAGTCTCCTTGAGAAGGAAGGCGAGGACATCTTCCCAGGATATCATCTGGAATCTACTTGGGTGATTAGATCCTCTTGATTGATCAGAACTGAAAAGAACTCACTCGATCTCCTGTTTGATCACAATATTAAGGTGAGCACCATTAGAGCTTTTCATTTGATCAGCAGACAAGCATCCCAACTAATGGATTAAGGGTAGAAGTAATGGATTCAATGGATTACCAAACAAGCAAAATGAAATTCATATAATTACATAATTACATAAAATTATAATCAATACAAAATACAGTTTATTACACTCACTGCACATACTCAATCTCCATAATAAAATAAGTTGATGTGTAAAGATATAAAGGCGACCTTCCTATCTGCAAATTTGATACCGTAGAGATATGATTGCTCTCAACATTAACTTAGAGCAATATCTTTAGTAAGAAACAATTCTTCTGTGGCTGACAACAAGAATGAAAATTAATGTTTTATGAAACATTCATATATTTTAGTTTCTCTTCCCAAAGCGGAAGGTGAAATTAATGAAGCACTGAAGCATATTCCTCATGATGTTGGTTGCCCAAAGTACATGCTGAGCAGTGAACTTGAATACTTGACTCTTCAGAATTTTATCACTTATTTCCAGCAATAAAGACCATGCAATTTGGTACAGAACCAGCACATCAGTGTACATTTCACCCCTTCTCCAGTCTGCTTTTCTGTCCACCTGCACGTGCATTATATCATCAACAGGTCTTCAGGTCTTCTCCTATCATGTATCATTCTACATGCTCTTCTCAGGAATTTCATTTCCACTCTGCATATAATTTTCTGCTCGTCTCTACATCCAGTCCATTCTGTAAAGCTGTGCACTCCCGTTATCATGGTAAACCTATTTCTTAAACATTTCTTAGAACCCCTATAAATACATTCATAACTCCATAAGCATTGTGAATAACTTTTGATTTCTTCTAAAAGAAATAATCAAACTTTTCGACCTAACATCCAATGTTTCTTTCCACAGGAATCTGATCCTAAGTGAGAAAAGTCCACAATAGTAAATTGTCAGATTATGATAACTAGCCGCAGCTGAAATAAATGCAGATTGATGCCAAGGTTTACAGTGCCCCAGGGAGGTCCTGTAGTATGGGGCTCTCCATTTGCAGACTCCTGTCTTCAGCCTCCCAACTCTGTCTATACCACATGACCTTCATCTCCCACCGGCTCGATGGGTTAATTGTGGGTGAGCAAGGAAGCCAGTGCCAATTCTACCTTAATCCAAAGTACTATTGATTTGATTCTTCCTTTACATTTGGTGAAATTCATAATCTCAAAATTCATTAGAGATTTAGAAATTTATTATATTTCTTCATTGTTACCAGAAGACAAGAAATTTTTCCTTCACAATTTATCTTTTTTTTTTTTCTTGGAATATCTTAGTGCTGTATAATCTTTTGTTATATCATTTTAACAATGGTTTACCTAGAATGATTTTATTTTGTTGATACATACAACATTCATAGCCCTGATAGAATGTATTTTTTCATCACATACTATAGTTATTCCCTTCCACAAAATGGCACTTTTTCTAAGTATATACCAGTGCCCATATACTGCATACCCATTCAATACATAATTTGAATGTACTATTTTTTTTTACACTATACCCATTTACGACCTATTTTGAATGTACTATTCATTAAACTGTATGCCCATTCACAACATGATTTGAATGTACTACTTTCATACTGTATATCCATTTATGACATAATTTGGTTTTACTATTTTTATACTGTACATCCTTTAAGAACATAATTTGAATATACTATTTTTATAATGTATACCCATTTACGCTATAATTTTATTATACTATTTACATACTGTATATCCATTTACAACAAAATTTGAATGTACAAATTTTATACAGTATACCTATTTACAACATAATTTGAATATACTATTTTCATAGTGTATACTTATTTAAGTCATAATTTGACAGTACTATTTTCGTACTGTATAACCATTTACGACATGATTTGATTTTACTATTTTTCTATGCTATATATCCTTCAACAACATAAATTGAATTTACTATTTTTATACTGTATACCCATTTACGACAAAATTTAATTGTACTTTTTTTAATACTGTAAATCCATTTACAACATAATATGAAAATACTATTTTTATACACTACACCCATTCACGACATAATTTGAACGTACTATTTTTGTTAATAAACTATATATTTTAGTAGCTTTCTGGAATATTTTATATTAACATATAATCTAATTTACTACATATACCCTTCCTTGAATTCTGATATTCACCCAATTCTTGCTCATGAAATGCTATAGTTTTAATATATATTTTGCTACTTAGGGAATATTTTGTTGACACATATTCCTATATGATATTGATAAATAACCTGGATTATAAAGTTTTTGTGTTAATTTGGACATTTATGCACTGCACCTGATTTTGTAGTTTTTCTATTTATGTTTGCCAATAGATCGACTTTTTACTAATAATATGCTATTGTTGATATGATAAATTCATCCCTATTAATAACTGCATTTGATATAAACCTCTTATTATCATCATAAGGACATTAGTTAAAAGTGGTATATATAGATGGTAGGGAGGGGGGAGGGATTCGACACGTGTTTCCTTGTTGTTTCTAAGCAACAGATCTGAGTTGATGTCACAGAGAAATGTGACGTTACTGTAACGGACAATGTCACAATGTGATGATGACCTTGTATATGTGTTTGCTGAGTGAGAAGTCCCACTTCATTGTTAGTGTCGGTAGAGGAAGGCACGAATTCTCTCTCTCTCTCTCTCTCTCTCTCTCTCTCTCTCTCTCTCTCTCTCTCTCTCTCTCTCTCTCTCTCTCTCTCTCTCTCAAACTAATTTTATTTTGATTTAAATAAATTACATTAGAAATTAGAAACAATGTAAGAAGATCAGATTTTTTTTTCTCTTAGAAATACATTACTGATATAGACTAATACATTTCCAGATTAAATCTCTAAATTCATGAATCACTTATTTTCTCTATTGTCTCTATACTTTGACCTTTAATCTTTGATCTTACCGTATGTGCTTCTGATTTGTTTCTCATTTTTTTACGTATATCAATGCATGTTAATAACGACAATTTGTTTTGTTCCATTGAGAAGTTTCTCTTACGACAAACAATGTCCCCTCAATGCTGAGTGACTCAGTATCGATCCCTATAACCCAAGGTTTATCTATAAATCAAATGAATTTAAGGCTTTTTAAGAAAGGGACCCCTTTTGAACATTAAACTACTTCACAAAGTGTCCGGTAATCTACAACAATAACAACAATCATCTCAAAGTTCTAAGAAGCAAATCCCCTTCGTATTATTCTGAGTGAAAGGTAGTGCATTTTATTTTTCCCGTTGCTTTGGAATATATAAGATTTTTTTTTTTGAGGGGGGGGGGTTAATCAGAATCAAGTGTTGCTTACTGAAATTGGTTGGATGTGACCTCCAAAAGATTTCCAGGAAACAATCAGTAGAATGTGAAGAAAATACTATTGGAGCACTTTGTTATGCGAAGGACTATTTTTCCCCGAAAAGTCCTGCGGCAGAGCAAGGGGCAGTGACAAAAGTTTCCGTAGAAAGTAGTAACAAAACAATCAATGTTCAATTTCTTCTCCCCATTAACTGCTAGTATCTAAGATTTAGATTCCAATATTGGGGTAATACAGTTAAAGATGTGGAGACTTAAATTTTATTTTTATTTTTATTTTTTGTTTGCCAAATCCAGAGAGAGAGAGAGAGAGAGAGAGAGAGAGAGAGAGAGAGAGAGAGAGAGAGAGAGAGAGAGAGAGAGAGAGATTGTGTCAGCGAGCGGAAGGTAGTTAGTGTATTAATTGTTTGTTGTGAGAAAGACTGTTGGTATAAATGAGATTGTTTGTTTATGTTTTTAGTTAGGTTATAATAGTGGTGAATGTCTTGGGTGAATGGCTTTTAGATTTGACTGCTGCTAGAGGCAGTTGTTAGTGAATGCTGGATTTACTTTATTTGATTCGACCAGCGTGGAAGTGTTGGCAGATTTTGACAGTCAGTACAGTTTTGTTTATATTTGCTTGTTGTGATTGTGAATGATAGGAACAGTTTATTATTTATCTTTGATTATAGTGCAATAGTTTAGTTAGCTAGGAGTGTTCATAAGTGTTTTTATTTTTTTATTTTTGCAGGCCGTAATTCCGCCTTTGAAGAGATTTTTTTCTGGATTAATATTGCTCAACCTTTGATGACCTAGCCTGTATTACGATTATATTTAGACTGCTCTTTGGATTGATCGACTGTTGATGACCTGGATTGCGTTTGAGAACCTGATTCGATTGTTCTGGTGCTATAATATTATGATTATGATGATGATAATAGCGATGATATAGACTGCCCAATCAAGTGAGGCAGTTATAGCGGATTGTGCCAGTGTTGCGTTTGCCAGAGAGTTGTGGCATTGGCCTGGAAGGACTGTTGGCCCTTGTGTGGACAAAGAGGTCCATACATAGACAAATATTGGTTTTGGTGTGCGGGTAGCTTCAAGTTTTGTTAGGGTTTATTTGATTGTGGAAGGGTTAATTATAAATTTAGTGTTAAGTTTTTGTTTAGTTATAAGTGTTTATTTTCATTGTGGATGGTTTATGGTTCATTTTTAGTTTTAAGAAATATAGTTTTAAGGTTACGTTATTATTCTTTTTTTTTTTTTGTCTAAGAGTCTGGTTTTAGATAACGTAAAGGGAAAGTTTGTTTTGTGGAGACAATTGTCAGTACGTGTGATTCAGGGTGTGGGGCTTGTTGTTGCAACATCCCGCCACAAAGAGTATTCTAAAATGCTATACATGGATAGTAAACCCATTGTAAGAGCTGATATAAATAATTATCAGAGTGTAAATAGAACTAGAAGCGTAGTATCATTACAACAATGTGTCCACCTCAAATTGAATATACCATCAATGAATTAATGCGGTCACAGCCAAGGTTTTTTAGTGTGTATTTGCAATGTATTACATAAATGAAAAGAATATTCACAGGGTTGTTTATGTATATACGTTAATATTAATAATCTGTTAATTGGTTTTGAGGAATAGCTAAATGTAGTGGGGTTGTGAATAGTGCATAAGATATTTTGTTATAAAAAGTATAGAAAATTGTAAGTAAATTCTAAATTAACTTTTATGTTGATTTTTGTTATAAAATCACAGTCACACTTTATATATGTAATTAACAGATAAACACAAATCTGCTTGATTCCCAACTGTATTTTTTACTAATGTAATTTTCAGATAAATATTATGCACCTGTATAAAGTAATTCTTTCCTATATTCATTTTTTACATTTATGAAATTCTCCTTATACATAATAAAATTCCACGAATTGAACAGCTACCTGTGTTATGACACTTAAATATCTAGCGGCTTTGATAACTTCTTTTTTTTTATTATGTGGCTGTAATAACGGATTGATTTAAAAATTTCAAGTCATAATGGATGTGCAATTCAATAAAAAATCCTGCTAAACTTTGCTGTAAAAAAGCACTATGCAACAACATCAGAGCATCAGTTTGCATCCGCTTTTGTTCATGGATCTTACTGTACAGGTGGGTGGAACCAAGATCCACTTATTGTACTGCATAACAGAGAGATGTTTTCAAATATATGTCCGATTGTTATTGGTCTGATTTGGTCACGTGAGATAAAGCCGCCATATTGCTGGATTTAAGTCTTTCTAGATTTATTTCCGTTGCCTGATCATTGCAAAGCTTTGCAGACGCTGTTGAATTATAAAATAGTTATCTTTAAGCGCACTGGCTTTCTCTTCTACTATGTATCTGTGGATGCTGCACCACAGGGACGTGCAGAAGGGGGGTGCTAGGGGTGCCCAAGCACCTGCCCCTTTTGCTACTGTATTAAAAGTGCCCTTTTGAGAGGGATGTATTATAGGCCGGCTGCCTATCTGTCAATAATAATAATAATAATAATAATAATAATAATAATAATAATAATAATAATAATAATAATAATAATAATAATAATAATAATTATTATTATTATTATTATTATTATTATTATTATTATTATTATTATTATTATTATTATTATTATTATTATTATTAACTCTTGGTTTGAGTATTCACCTCAGAAAGATGCCATGTTATGCTTCAGCTGTCGTCTGTTTTTGAATGAGGAAAAGTACAGGGGCCGAGTGGCTTGGAAATCAGAGGGCATAAGCCGTTGGAGGACAGCTTCAGAGAAAATAAAGTAGCATGCTAGTTCAGAATCTCACATGATTGGTAGGGTTCGATGGGAATGGTTCCAAAGTCAAGCATTAGATATTGCTATAGAAACAGCTTATCACGAAGTACAAGCTGCTAGAGACAAAGAGAAGCAGAGAAACAGAAATGTTATGTAGGTTGATATCCATTACTGTATACTTGGTAAGACAATGTTTAGCAAGTATGACAATGTAGTTAAATTGCACCTGGATGTAATGAAAAAAAAAATAAGAAATACTGAAAAGATCCCAAGTGTCATAGCTTTCAAATAACATAGATGATATGCGTGGACAAGGATATGATGGGGCAGCAAATATGAGTGGAATATACAATGGATTACAGTCAAGACTCCAAAGACAGAACCCAAAGGGACTCTATGTACACTGCCATCCACACAGCCTTAATTTAGTATTAGTCGAAAGTGCAAAATCAAGTATTCAGTTTGTAACTTTTTTTCAGTTTTGTGGAGAAACTGCATGCTTTTATTGCTAAATCTTGAAAATGGCATACTGCTTTCATGGAGATCCAGAAAGCAATGTATCCAGAAGACTGCCCACTTCAACTTAAGAAGCTATCAGATACAAGATGGGCTTGCAGAGATTCAGCTCTTAGAACCATGAGGAAGGTCATCTCAGCTCTAAAGCAATTTTTAGAAGAGATAGTGCAAAATATCCTCCTGATGCATCAGCAGGGGATGCCTCAATATTGCTGCAAAGTATTAACTTTGAATTTCTTGTTTGTCTTAAGACTGCCACCCCAGTTTTTCAAGAAACTGCCAATGCCTCTAATGCCCTACAACAGAAAGACTTTGATTTGGCTGCCTCCTATAGAATTGTGGAGGGAGTGCTACAAAGTTTGAGAGAATTAAGAAATGATGGAAGTTTCAGATTTTTACAAATGTTAAAGAGAGCTGAATCAATGGCCATCGACCTCCCCTCTGGGATTCCTGGACAAGGCAGAAGAAGAAAAATGCCTGAAAGATACAAGTACAGTGCTACATCTGCTACTGAGGACCAACAATACCAATCCTTGGATGAGTACTACCATATGAGAGTATTTTATATGTTTTTAGATACAATATCACGAGAGCTAAAATGAAGATTGAAATAGGTGGAGCCAACACAACGTGGGGTATCCTAAATGCCTTTCATTGTATGACAGTCCAAGGTAACTGGAAAGAACCTGTGAATGAAGAGGCATTCGAGTCATTGCAAAAATTATGCCAGTTTCATGTTTGAAGAAGTGGACAAGCTACGGTTGGAATTAAAGATCTTCTATTCCTCATTTCCTTGCCTGCCACAGACCAATGCAGCTACAATGCTCAACCTGATGAAAGAAAACAATGTCTAGGAGATTTTGCCTTTTAGGCTTAAACTCTTAACAATTTATGCCACTCTAAGCGTTACAACTGCAACAGAGGAAAGGACCTCCTCCAAACTCAAGCTAGTGAAGACAAAGCTACTCAGCCTGTCTAGTGAGGAGAGGTTATCTGATCTTTTGTTGCTAGCAGTTGAAAAGAATATCACAATCAACAACAGTGAAGTTATCAGTATATTGAAAGAAATGGCACACAGAAGGGTTCTCTTATAAATATACAATGATAAGGTCTGGTTATTAGCCAAGTTTATTGATCATACTGATTGATTTTCTTTGTCATTTATATAAAAGTAATATATATAATTTTCCTTTTGTTAAATTTCCTCGTTCTACTGGTAGTCAGTACTGTAGATTTTATGTTCATAAAAAACATTAGCCCACTGATACCTATATCAGTCATGTTTATCTCTTTCTTGAAATATTAATGGCTATTTTAAATAAATTTTAAAGAATATTGAGCCGGTATATATTTAGCCTCATTCATTTCTATATTTTTGCCCTTTTTTTCACTTGAGCACCTGCCCTGAAAAAGTTCTCTGCACGTCCCTGCTGCACCAACACTTTCTTTCAATAATCAGATTGCCACAATATAAAGGGCACCAAGTTCATAGACACCAGATCTTCACTAATAGTTTCTTTAGAATACTGAATAAACTACAAGAAGTCAAGGTATTACAACATTTATGTTTGTTAAATAGATCTGTTTTAAACCCGCTGGCTCTGGTGTCCAAATCAAGAATAATCCTCGTTCAAAAATAAGGAAAACTCATTTGATCTTTTTATTTTGTATCAGGCAGTAAATTGAAGTAGACTCCTACCAATTTTACCAACTTATGTATCAAATAAGGAAATAATGTTTAACGGCGCTTCAGTTTTCTCTAATTATTACATTACTATTATTAAGATCAAAGTTAGTGGGAGTAAGATGGGAGGTAAAATGGTTCATAGAAGAGCTACAAATCTACTTGACCTGTGTTTCATTCGTGATAACTCATCCCTGCTAGCCATTCACCAGACAACCAATATATCTCGTCTGCCTACTGAGGGCATTGTTCAATTCCAACATATATCAAAACCCAGGTAACTCATGTAACTCATATAAAATAATGCATAATAATAACTGCATGTGTCTGTATTTATTGTTTTGACTGATCACTATGAGGGAGGTCTGAATTGCCTTGAGAAACAAGGACTACATCTACTAAAATACTTACCTATGAGGGCAAGGAATTGGAACACCAACATATGACTAGAAATCCCCTCATAAAAATTCTAATTTATCGTTGAGAGAGTGCCCAATGTGCCCACAAAAAAAATACATAGCATAGTCCACATATGGTATACTTATAAATCCTCAGATCAGATATTAAGTGACACATTTGTCACATAAAACGTTTTGGGACCTCTAATGTAGGGGAACACTAACTGGGGAGTAAGAGAACATCGACCATTGTTTTTTTAAGGTCATAAAAACTAGAAATGTGGACTAAAAACTTATATTTAAGAAAAATAATATTACAATGTATGCATTTAAGTATATACCTTAACTTGTAGGCTACTTGCTGGTTCATAAGTGCATATTGAAGACAATCAGATGTAGTTAAATTTTAATCAAGTTAGCCTGTCTCTTGGTGACACCCTTGGTGGTTACCAAACTCTCTTATACTGTCCTGGTAGGGAAAATAAAAGTGTTCTTGGAGAGAATTGACTTCGTGCAGTGGAATGGAAGATTAACCTCTTGTCCTCCATGATGGCCAAGACCTGGAAAACAGCACACCAATACATCCACCTTCGTTCCCTATTCAAGTTTAGGCTCAACCAAAATAGAGTTCCTAATTTTCTGCTACAAAAGTATAAAGTCATTCACCTCTGGTTTTTTCCAACAAATGGTACAGAAATTCTATCAAATTTCCCTTGTGCTCATACACCTCATTTGATTACTCTGAGGAGTCAACAAGCTACATAGAAACCTCATCCAAGTCCCTTTCCTCACCTTCTTCCTCTACATTGAGACTCTTCCTGTGCATTACACACAGTTTCTTCTCTCGGAATGTCTTCTTTACAGATAATACCTTCATTTTTTACTATATCTTCTCCCCTATCTATGCCTTCATTCTCAGACCTACAAGGGCCTTCTCATTCTCAATCAGAGTGCAGGCTTGTATCCTCTCTCTTTCCTTTCCATAAGGACAAAGAGCAGCTTTGGAAAGTAGCCTGACACTCTTAGAGGTCAACTGTCCGGAAGATTGGCTTGACCTAATATGGTCTGGAGTGGAAAGGTAACTGGACGCCCCAGGGTCCACATAAGCACTTGGTTTCACCATTGCATCAACGGGGAACAGGGTGTATGGAAGATGGATCATGAATATCTACCGATGAGTTTGGCCTCCAGCTATTTAAGACCTCTTCATCCGAAGTTGAAGTAAATTCTACTGAAATATTCACAGGTGGCACCAGTTTCTCTATTACCTGTGGTCCTTTAAACACATCATCTGTGATGTTGTTAGGATTGAGAGGCCCGAAACCATTTTTCCTCAACCCAAAGGGAACATTGGAGATAGTAGTAGCTCTAGTCCAAGTCTCAGATTCAAACTCGGAAAACTGTGGCATGGTTGTATATTCATTAGGGGTGAATGAAAAACTGGTTGTTCAGTAGACTCCACAGAAACGTCTTGAATGTACTTAACACACGCACATCCAATGGCTAGAGATTTTATGTCATATGCAGAGGAAGGGTAACAATCACAAAACCATGCTTAATTACAAACTTCATAACATGAATGCCCATGTGACCTTCTGCATTGTCCTTGATCAGAAGAATCTTGTTCTCTGGAGAAGAACCAGGTTACTCACGAAGATGCTGAAGTGTCTGGACGAAGTATTCACTGTTCAAACATCCATTAGGATGTAATATGCCTCTGGAACCTAAGATTGTGTTCCTTATGAAAGCTGGGTTCGATAAACATCTGGGAATTATGAACACTGGAGGGAGGGACTGCCCTACAGCATTTATAATGCCCACAAACGTCTTGGTGTCCCCTCATTCCTGCGTGGCTACTGGCTGACCATTCTCCTACACAATCTTAAGAGGCCTCATAACTGTGGACTAAGAACTCTACTCCAAATATTATATCCATTCTGATTTGAATTTGTATTTTTCTGCAACTAATGTCTCAGTCTTAAATAAAGTTTCTACATTAACTTTATTGAAGGCCACAATCCTATCAACCGACAAACCTTTCAGACACTTCAAAAAAAAGGTTTTGACAACAGCATTGGCAGCTTTAGTGTAGGCACTGTAAGACTGCAGCACAACTGATATATATTTAATAATTTTAATAAGATTCAATGTAATATTCTTTAACTCCTTCTTTATACTTGTGCAATATATATTCGTTAAGCTTAACGTTAATAACCATTCTTTAGTTTATAAAACAAAAAAAATAATAGAATCTTCAGAGTTCTAGCAGGGAGGTAATCGTATGCGCACTCGAGACTCAGAAATAGTCTAAGAGGGGGAAAGAGCACACTGCTATCCTTGTCATGTTGGTAAAAGTGCTAGCCAATCCAGTATTGAGGTCGGCAGGGGTCACACCCCACCTTTTTTCAAGAAAAAACGTATGACTGAAACTTGAGGTTTTCAAGAAAAAAACAATGGGTGTTAAACTTGGGGTTTACAAAAAAATTGAGACTGTTAAACTAGGCAGATTGGTGGAATATTTATTTGTCAGTTATATTTATTTTCCTGTTTCTTCCTTTAGTAGGTTATTATATTACAAGTTTGTCTACGATATTCCTGTTGCTCAAAAGTACAAAAGTAAAAATCTATCCATGATTCAACAGCTGAACATATATATATATATATATATATATATATATATATATATATATATATATATATATATATATATATATATATATATATATATATATATATATATACTGTATATATACTATAGTCACAATCATGAGAGTCAACCCATTTTAATTACACATATGTTGAGTAGGGTCAATATGAAGTGGACAAATGGTTAAAGTTTATTATCCTACTGTATTGGCTCACACATGGTTCTAGTTAAGGCTGAAGATCAATGAGGAGAGTCTTTGCCTCTGTTCCACCAACTGTTGTTAACAATTTCAACGGTTGTTCTCAGTAAGTTGAAAATTTTCAAAATCCTTATCTGTTCTGACGCAAATTCAAATTGTTTTCCCTTTAAACAGTAATTGACCTTCCTCTGAGCTTCTCCTATAAAAAAAAAAAAACTGGTTTGTTTAGTTAAGAAAAATGTGAATAAAAAAAGTTTAGATTTTAAATTTAAAGATTTTTGTAATTGCGTGAGAACAAATTCCTTCAACTAAAAAAGTCATGTTAGTTGTTAGTCTCATGGTTTTATTTTAAAATCCTCCATCATAAGTTTATTCCTACACAGATCCAAATCATGTTCCTTCAATTGGAACGGTTTTTCAAATATAACGTGGTAGTTCTAATGACCTGTCAGACAACTGAAGACACTCGCTCTCCATGTTCTTAAGCTGTCTCTCAAATTCTGTCCGTTCAGATTTTGTTTTCCTTTCTCTTCCGATAATCAATGAATAAGATTTCCAGATATGCATTTGTAAATCTGGGTAAAGGGGAAAAAGGTGCAATGATATGTAGTACTTGTTGAAAAATAAAGCTAGAAATATGTGAAAAGGTTTCTGTGCAAGCCGAACATTATTCCTAATCGTCTTTTTGCCTTTTGCTGGGGCACACTGTTAGGAGTCTTCCCCCTCGATTTGTGTATGACTGTATGCTGACAAACGACATGAACCTTAGAAAATGTGTCTTCCATGGTAGAAAGTTTTACCACTGAAGAAATATTTCAATTCTTTCATTCTGCTTTGTTCTGACCATTGTTCTCCAATCTGGTCTACAGCTGCTGAATCTCATCTTAATTTCTTGGACAAAACACTTCTGGTCTATTACAAAAAACATGACATTTTTATAGCTTAACTATCCATCCTCTCCATCAGTGATATTCCAGCTATTCATTTCACAATACTCACCTTGGTTCATGCCAACAGTCCCTCTCTCTTCCAAGTCAGAGTTTCTTTCCCATATAATAGTACAGACATGATGACTGTCTTTCTGATCTTCATTTTGAGTCTTAATTACATTTTCTTGTCTAAAACAACTACAGCTAATTATTCTCCATTTCTGCAATTCTTCTTCTTTCACTTTCTGTGCCCATTGGGAATCAGATCTAAGATATGTGACTCATTCACTCGTCAACTCAGTGGTTTTTAGGGCAAATCATATTCCTTTAAAAGTCCGTGTGTTTATAAATTTAGGAAAAATACAAATTACTGTTAGAAATATGAAAGTTATATTTGATAAACATTCTTTTTTTTCAGGAGAAAGTTTATTTTTATAGATCTTTTCTTCAAAGGATAATTAAAATTATGAATAAATCTTAGATATTAATGAACATTATCTTAGGGTAATTTACCTTGCCCTGTGTCTCCAAAAACATTAAAATTTTAACCACATTGATAACGCTGCTTTTTCCTATTCTGTCCCCTGTATGTTGGCAACACTGCCAGCTGACCCAGCTGTTCACTCACTTTTATATTCAGTTGTTACTTGGCGCCTAGGCTGAAAAGCTGTGTGCTCTGTCTTCTTTCCAATTTCTATGAGTTTGGTGGCCCTTTTGCAACACCAGTTAACTGAAGTGTTTTTATGTTTTATTTGTAGAAGAATTTCATTAATTCCAGTAGAAACAATTTGATAATTACTGAATTGATTGCTAGGTGAGTTGTTGGTTTTACATCACGTGGGACTCAATGTAGAGTTGGGTACTATAGCAATGAGTTCTTTTGTTAAACATCCAAGTCTTTTCACAGCCTGGGCTTTGTTTTGTGTGTGTTTTTTTTAATATATTTTGGGCTTGCGCTCTTTGTCTCTGACTCTAGAGTTTGCTTGATTTTTACCATCCCATTTTAGATTTGGACCTTGTTCTTGCTTAACAGATGCTTTTTCTTGTTCATACTTTTATTATTCCTTTTTGAAGCTTTTATATTTTCTCATTTCTCGTTTTCTTGAAGATCCTCTTCAGGGTCCTGGCGACTGTACATAGGTAATGGTAAAACAGATCCCAATCTTGTGAATTTCGGAATTTCGACGTGGGACAGAACTTAGGTGGAACAGGTCTTTGCTTGGGCCTGGCGATAGTTTAACCTTTAATTCGCCTGGTGATCCTGTGACAGTAACGGAGAGCACTTAGGCAAAGTCGTATTTTGGGGTTGACTCTTGCCTAATACAGGTAGGCATTGGGACACAGTTTGACATGAATGGGGCTGGTTGCCTTTAGAAGAGGCTTTTGTCTATGTAGATATGATTCTAAAAGACAGAGGGGTGTGTAGCCTTTTCATTGTTTGTAGAGCTCTTTCCTGTTTGGTTTTAGTTTGCTAAATTCGGCTGGAGTTTCCCTTCCCCAGCGAGATGTAGTTCAGGCCCATCCTCCCCTTCGTTGCATCTCAGGAAGGTGCCCCTTGTGGTGGCTTTCTCAGGTGCTTGTTCTATTGTGTTCCCCCAGGGTTTGAGGTTATGGTTCATGTGGGTCTCCTTTCCTCCCCCTTTTTTCCTCCGCTTCTCGTACTTTCAGTAAGGATCGTTTGGAGGCTTAGAGTACCTTCTTCCTGTCTGCTCCCTCTACTCTGTTCTTGTTAACACAGCTTGCTTGTTGCCAAACTTCCCTCATGCTTAAAGGTTCTTATAGTTTTGGCAAGGAGTCGCTTGTGGTGCATAAGTGTTTTTTTTTATTGAACATGAATTATTTATTCTATTAGGGAGGCAGTCTTGAGAATTTTCTTCTAATGACGGCATGGCGCTGGAGTAGGGTGATTGAGTGGAGAGTGTTTATTTTTTTCTGTTCTTTCCATTTTAATTTTTTGCCTCCTTTCTTTCAGGAGACAATATGGATAATGTGGCTGGTTGCTCTTCTCAGTCATTTTGATCTTCCGTTTTCTACAAATTGATTTTGTTCATTGTCATGATCTCCCTTTGGGGTTCCCTCCTCGGCCTCTTGGCCTTCCAGATCCAGAAAATAATTTGCTTGTTTTGGGATGATATTCCTTCACATTGGCTCTTTGTCAGTCTTGGGATCGGGGACAGAGAAATCCCTTGTAGCTTTTATCCCTTTGTTTTGATATTCTCTTTCTTGTTAGAGGCACAAGATTTCTCTTTTGGGCTTCTCTGGCACCTGTCACGAGAGTTTGTGAGTTTGAGATGCTTTTTTGCCATGTACCTATGTGGGATGGAACAAGGTTTGCCCTATTTTCCGGATATGCTCGTTAAGACGGAGGCAGCTTTACTTCTCTGGTTTCCTCCTTGATGTCTCTGACTCTGTACATGGCGAGTACGGACCTTGCTTCGTGCTTTGTCCTATAAGGACCTTCACTCTCAGAGATGCATTTTCGTTTTGCATTTCTGTCTTCGGAAGGTGTGGAGTGAAGGTCTTTCCTGGAATTTGGCTTTGAAATACGTGTATGTCAGATGCCATGAGTTCACAATTGATTTATAGCTACGCTGGATGTGTTATGAGGACGTCATTGTCACCTGTGCTTGAAAGGGCCTATGGAATTTTTTCCCTTTTCTTCGCTCTTTTTTTTTTCATCTCCAAGGTATCTGGCATCCTTACCCTTTGAGTCCGTTGGCGACGGCAGGGCATGTGGTCAGTTTTGAGCCTTGGTGGTTACTTCTTTCTCCATGGGATGAAGCTGCCTTTTTGTATGTTTATTGTGTTGAGCAAAGATTAGGATGTTATACACTTAGGCTTTAGTTTGGTGTGCTTCGTATGGCTTAGCCTAGGTCTGAGTTAGTCATTATTGGCTAGAGTTAGTTAGACTTGATTGATGAATGGTCCATTGATTTCCACGTGCCAGCCTGGTCGCACAGTGGTTTTTATTGTTGTCCGTTAGGCTAGTGTGGTGGCATACCATTGATCATTCCTGCGGCGAATTATATTTTTGCCACTCACCTCTCGATGTCAGTCACTCACACGAGACAGGTAGAAATTTGCATTGCTGCTCTTTGTGCCATTGCTGGTAGTCTCCATTATGATACAACCAATGTTTGCTGACATTTAACCAGTCAGTCCTCTTCTGTCCAGTGACTGCATGACTGGAGATTATGCAAATAATCCTGGCACTCGCTCCTCGACACTTAGGCGCTGGCTACTGACGCTACTTTTCTCTGGGTGACGAGGGATGAGTAGCAATCGCTAGTACAGGCTCCTTTGTTTGCTCTTTGTGGCCAATCAAAAGACCAGGTAAGTGCTCAAAACACTCTTCCTGAATCTGGGTCAGAACTGCTTTGTCTTGTCGCAGTCAATTCTTGTCTCTCTCATGAGATCGGTTTTGCTCTGTTGCCAGCTTTTCATGGCTCTTCATCTGGGCATTAGACACAAAATAGGAAGAGGGTGGCAGACGGTGGTGTTAGTTTCTTACAGTTCCATGAGGCTTGTATGCTCCGTTCCTAGTACTAGGGGGGTGAATTACACATCTGGACTTGCCTGGTTGCCTGGTACTCCCTGCTCCTCTTCTCTCAATGTTTGCCTTTCACCGGACACAGGTAGCAATTATGTGTTGTGGTGTTTTGGCAGGTGATACTGGTTCAGTGATCGCCTGGCATTTTACCAGTCGAAATATTCTTGGCTCTCACTCCTGGGGACTGATTCACCTTCTTCTGGTTGGTCGCATTCTGTCTTTTCCAGGATTCTTTTGGGATCATTGCCTTTTTCTCCAATGTTCTCCAGTCAGTCGAGCAGTTTTCATTTCAGGTGCTCTTTCCTGGGCTGAGTTCCCATGGCCTTCGCTCTTGTAGCTAACCTCTCTCAAAAGGACGAGCGAGACATGTTCCCAGGGGTGTTTTCCTCCCGGTCACTCGCTGTACCCATTCTATTGGGCCTGGGGTCACGTTCATGG
Organism: Palaemon carinicauda; assembly: GCF_036898095.1. Lineage (NCBI taxonomy): Eukaryota > Metazoa > Arthropoda > Malacostraca > Decapoda > Palaemonidae > Palaemon > Palaemon carinicauda. The sequence continues at coordinate 83,979,880 of NC_090734.1, forward strand.
TTTGGTGGTATGTGGCAACTCTTGTGCTTTTACTAATGACACGATCTTGTTTAGACATTTCTCCTTTGAACTCTTGTCGTAGACCCGACAATCCGACCACATGCTCATCCTTGTTTTTCTGGCCTTGGTTTGACAACTAGATAGGTTTCGCTTCCTGAATCCAGTTGTTTGTCTAGACTTTAGCAGGAAGACTCATTCGTTGCTAGGATAAGTTCCTCTCTTGGAGGTCATTTATTAGTTCCCTATTTTTTCTATTTTTTCATTGTTAGGAAAGATACAAATTAACATTGAAAGTATAAGAAATTCTACAATTGATAAATAAACTTTATTACTACATAAGGGGTTCCATAATCTAAATTCATAACATAATCTAACGTCATTTAGTTTTGTTCTAATTATTACTCTTTTGTTCTTCACTAATTATTTCTCTCTCTGTACTGGACTGCTTTCCATATTTGGTCCCCGTGGCATCCTGCTTTCCCGCTAATAATAATAATAATAATAATAATAATAATAATAATAATAATAATAATAATAATAATAATAATAATAATGAAACTTATAGACTGGAATCCTTCAACTGATAATTAACGTTATAATTTTGTTCATTTCAGTTTGCATATGAGACCAGAAAGTCGATCAGAAATAGAAGCGAACTTTTAACGAAAAATAATCTGTCTAATGATTGTAACAGGAGGATTTGGTCGTCCTTTTTTAAAAGTCTTTTTATGAACAATAACTTTAGTATCTCAATCTATAAAAAAATATCATGTTGTTCTGTGTTCACGCTTAATGGTCTGCCTTTTTTTCAGAAACTTTTATGTCAATATTCGATCATGTTTACCAATACTAGATTTCTATTTTTTATTTTGATAAATTTTCAATAAATTAAAAAAAACATTATTTGTTTCAATGTAAATACAAACCCTAGTAATTTATGTGGGGTAGTTTTGTAATTGTTTTGTTACAACCAAATTGAAGAAATATTTTTGGTCTTGAAATGTATGGTTCCCTCCACCGTGTTGCCACCGTCCCTTCCTAAATTCTTCTTCTGGGCTTCATCATCACATCGCTCTTGGTGGTTGAGACGTCCAGACGTCCGTTAATGACGTCTTTCAATCTTTATTTTCATTCTCTTTTCAATGATAATGTAGAGGATTGATTTTTGTTTTATTTTCATCTATATTTTGTTGTTTGCCAAATCTAGAAAGAAAGAGAGAGAGAGAGAGAGAGAGAGAGAGAGAGAGAGAGAGAGAGAGAGAGAGAGAGAGAGAGAGAGAGAGAGAGAGAGAGTGCTTGTCAACAAGCGAGAGGTAGTTAGTATATTGATTGTTTGTTGTGAGAAAGACTGTTGTCATAACTGAGCTTGTTTGTTAATGTTTTTAGCTAGGTTAGGACAGTGGTGCATATCCTGGGCAAATGCTTATTTTTATTTGACTGCAGCATCAGGCAGCTGTGTGAATGCTGAACTATTTTCCTTATTATATTATTTTGACCAGCTTGGAAGTGTTTGATTATTTCGACAGCCATAATTCCTCCTTTGGTGAACCTATTTTTGAATGCTGATCTTTAGTTGCCTACCTAGCCTGTAATCAACTGTAATTAGACTGCTCTTTTGGACTGACTGATTGTTGATAACCTGGATTGCGTTAAAGTACCTGATTTGATATTTTTTGTGCTCTAATATTATGACGATGATGATGATGACGATAGCGATGATAAAAACTGCCCAATAAAGTGAGGCAGGTGTAGCAGACTGCCACGAAATATCTGTCTGCCGCAGAGTTATTGTGCCCAGTGTTGCGTCTGCCAGAGAGTTTTGACATTGACCTGAAAGGACTGTTGGCCCTTGTGTGGACATAGAGGTCCACACATGAACAAAAATTGGTTGTGGTGTGCGGTTAATTTTAAGTTTTGTTAGGGGGTGGTATGGTTAATGTCTATTTTGTGTTAAGTGTATGATTAGTGATAAGTATGATTTTTTTTCCTTGTTTAGTTTTGAGAAATATAGTGTTAAGGTTATGGATTGTTTTTATTTCCCTTCGGCCCAAGAGTCCATTTGATAACGTAAGGGGAAAGTTTGTATTGAGGAGACTATTGTCAGTTAGAGTGATTCAAGGGAGGGGGCGGGGGTTGTTCTTGCAGCATCCCGCCACATTATTTTGGTGCCCGAACAGGGACTGCCGAGGTTAGATAGGAAACTAGACTCTTTGACAAAGGACTGAAATAAGATAAGAAATTAGATTAAGATATTTTGGGAGGAATTGTGGTTTGTTAAAGAACGGGAGCAGAAGTTGATAGTTGAGAAAGAGAGGTTGCTAGTAGAGAATGAGAGGTTGAACTGTGAGAATGAGGAAATGTGGAAGGAACTGAAAGCGCTAAAGGGAACTGTGGAGAGAGTGGAAGAAGGTTTTGAGATGAGGATACAAGAGAATGAGAGGTGAATGGATGAGCGTATGGATCAACGGTTTGTGGTTATGACAGGTCAAATAATGAATATGATTAAAGAGTTCATGGGTGAAGGCGCAATCGGAGGAGTGTCCTCTGCTACGGGTAAAGGTTTGCTGGTGGAAGAAAAGGTTAAGGAAAGTGATAATGGGAAAGGAAGTGATAGTGATAGTGATAGTGATAGTGAAGTTAAAGAGACTAGGTATAGTAAGGATGAACAGAAAGGTTAGAGGAAGCATGAAAGGAAAGGTAAAAGTGATGTGAAGAAAAAGAAGAAAAAGTATCTGGATGAGAGCGAGGATGATCGTGAATGGGTGGAAGTAGCGAGTAAGAAAAGGGCCAGGAAGAGCATAATTAAGGATAGGAGTATGAGTGAGTGTGGAGTTAGATCCTTTATATTCTAGCGAGGGAGTAGAAAACAAGAAGGGAGGTAGCAGTGATGATAGCAGTGAGAATGAACGTGATGTGTGTAAGACTGTTTATGAGAGAGGTACCTCGGTGTGGAAGGTTCAACGAGAGAGTTTGTATACTTAACTGTCTAACGATTGTTATTCTCCGAAGTAATATTCATATAACTGTTATGCTAATTATTTCTGTAATAGTTTTTAACTGCTTTTTCTGTTAACTATCATAATTATAGTTTACTTCCTGTATACACTATTTCTCAGTATTCAGTACTGAACTGTATCTTGTATCATGAGGTTTGGATAATGAATACCAAAAGGAACCGCTGTGTTTGTCAAACCATGACTGGTGGCAGCAAGTCAGAATCCACACCTACCGAACATAACGATGTTGCAAAGGAGATTATGCTGAGTGTGTCTTTTGAGGATGATCTGCCTCCAATGTCTTGGCACTCCTTTTCATCGCATTTCTCTTTAGTCAAGCAAGCAAATTTACTACGACGGGTACCGTCTTGGTGCGACACAGGATATCGGGCCCTCATGCTGAGATTACAATTTATGGGACCAACAGCCCTCCCCAGGTTCAAAGAAGAAATTTTCAGTGAGGACTGCTCCACACGGGAGCTTGGAGCAGTCTGTACAAATGAATTCTACTTCCGCTCACACTGTGGCTTTGGTGCAGCCAAACGTGAAGGGTCAAATGAGATATCGACATGTCCTCTCCTGCCGAGCAAGAACTCGGATATTGAAAAATATTACAAATTACGTTACTATGGAGATGATGAAAACTAAGTATAATGCTTTGGTGGACACTGGAAGTGATTATTCTTTACTTTCTGAGGATATCTTGAATGATGCTCAGAAATCTCTTGTCAGCTCGAGTAATATTACAGCTTGCGGAGCGAGCAGTGAAGAACTTCAAATTGAGGGAGAAATTCTGATGGATGTAAAGCTAGGCAAAATCAGTGAGACAACAAAGGTTCATTGTGGTATCTAAACTTGTTACTAGAGTGATACTTATGATGGACTTGTGGATAAAACTTGGCCCAGTCACTCTAGATTTGACAAAAGGGAGGTTGCGAGTGGATTCAATAAATTTATCATTGCCATTTAACACTGGGTAGTGGACACAGTCAAATAAATCTTGCTCTGATGGAGTGGTGAAGCTCATTGTTAGAGCTGAGAATGCAGTTGTGATACTTCCTAGGACAGAATTATTTATATGCTGCTCAGCTGATGGGATGGTTCCAGATGAGCAGTATCTGTTGTGTCCACGATGCCCTGAGGATTATCCGGTTCCCCCCCCCCCCTATTGCTGCATCCAAGGTCCAATCAAGAAGAAAATGTATGTGAGAGTTGCAAATATATCGGATAAACACGAAACTGTGCAGAGTGGAGAGGAGATCGGGGAACTAGAGCCCAGTGTGGTAGGATACAATGATAACCATAGCCTTTTAAGTTCAATTGAGGGGAAAAGAGGAAATTTCATCGTTGGATAGTCGCTTACTTTTAGACAGAAAGAGGAAATGGACAAGGTACTTCATGAGTTCAAGAATGTTTTCTATAATGGAGGCCCACTGCCGCTTGTACAGGTAGGGGTGGAGCACACAATCAGAGTTAACCTAGGTTCAGCACCAATAGCAAATAGACCGCGGCGGCTGTCACTTGCTTTGGAGGCAGAAGTCAAGAAGGAGCTAAGCAAACTTCAGGATATGGGTGTAATAAAGAAATCATGTACCCGTTGGGCAGCTCCTATTGTTTGTGCTCGTCGAGCTAATTGAAGCCTTCGGTTGGCTATTGATTATATTGGAGTAAATAGCGTGTCCCAGCCAGCAACATTGCATCCAATTCCTGTGGCCAAGGATCTTCCTGATAGACTTGGTGAGGCAAAATAATTTTCAGTGCTTGATGCAAAGTCTGGATACCATCAGATGCCTCTTCGGAAGGAGATTTGTGAGGTCTCGGCCTTTGTAGTCCCATGGGGGCAGTTTGAATGGCATGGTAGAGCTCCTTTTGGTCTGAAAGGGGCAGGTTATACGTTTCAACGGATGACGGCTACAATACTCAGTGATTGCAACTATACAGATGCATTGTGTTATCTCGATGACATACAGGTCTGGGGTTCAACATGGAAAGAACACATAGCAAGGCTCAAAAATGTGTTGAGCAGGATTCATGATGCTGGTCTTGTGCTAGCAGTAGCTTTGGTGATAGCAGTGAGAATGAACGTGATGTGTGTAAGACTGTTTATGAGAGAGGTACCTCGGTGTGAAAGGTTCAATGAGCATAGTAGTAGGGATGTATACGAGTTTTTCAAGGAGTATGAGAGGTATTGTCAGGATAAGTATGGTGATAGTAAGAGAGTTTTGGTTAGGGAGTTAGGAGAATATTTTGAGATAGTTTGTATACTTAACTGTCTAACGATTGACATTCTCCGAAGTAATATTCATATAACTGTTATGCTAATTATTGCTGTAATAGTTCTTAACTGCTTTTGCTGTAAACTATCATAATTATTGTTTACTTCCTGTATATACTATTTCTCAGTATTCATTACTGAACTGTATGTTATACCGTGAGGTTTGGATAATAAATTCCAAAAGGAATCGCTGTGTTTGTCAAACCATGACTAGTGGTAGCGGTGGGATGGTTCCAGATGAGCAGTATCTGTTGTGTCCCCGACGCCCTGAGGGTTCTCTGGTTGCCCTCCCCCCCCCCCCTCAATTGCTGCATCCAAGGTTCAATCGAGAAGAAAATGTATGTGAGTTGCAAATGTATCGGATAAACACGAAACTGTGCAGAGTGGAGAGGAGGTCGGGGAACTAGAGCCCAGTGTGGTAGGATGCGATGACAACCATAGCCTTTTAAGTTCAATTGAGGTGAAAAGAGATTTCATCGTTGTAGAGTCGCTTACTTTTGAGCAGAAAGAGGAAATGGACAAGGTACATCATGAGTTCAAGAATGTTTTCTATAATTGAGGCCCACTGCCGCTTGTACAGGTAGGGGAGGAGCATACAATCAGAGTTAACCCAGATTCAGCACCAATAGCAAATAGACCGCGGTGGCTGTCACTTGCTTTGGAGGCAGAAGTCAAGAAGGAGCTAAGCAAACTTCAGGATATGGGTGTAATAAAGAAATCATGTACCCCTTGGGCAGCTCCTATTGTTGGCGCTCGTCGAGCTGATGGAAGCCTTCGGTTGGCTATTGTTTGTAGGGGAATAAATAGCGTGTCCCAGCTAGCAACATTGCATCCAATTCCAGTGGTCGAGGATCTTCTTGATAGACTTGGTGAGGCAGAATACTTTTCAGTGCTTGATGCAAAGTCTTGATACCATCAGATGCCTATTTGGAAGGAGGATTGTGAGGTCTCAGCCTTTGTAGTCCCATGGGGACTGTTTGAATGGCATGGTAGAAGTCCTTTTGGTCTGAAAGGGGCAGGTTCTATGTTTCAACGGATGATGGTTACAATACTCAGTGATTGCAACTATACGGATGCATTGTGTTATCTCGACGACATACTGGTCTGGGGTTCAACATGGAAAGAACACATAGCAAGGCTCAGAAATGTATCGGGAAGGATTTGTGAAGCTGGTCTTGCGCTAGCCATGAATAAATGTAAATTTCGGGTGCGTGAAGTGGAGTATCTGGGTTCCGTGGTTGGTGATGGCATGCTTCCCATTAGTGATCAAAGAGTTCATAAACTGAGGGATCATCCTAGGCCTTTGACTGTCAGGCAGTTGCATCAGCCCATTGGGGCATTTTCTTATGAGTAAAAATGGATTCCAGGGATGTCACAGACTGCTTAACCCCTGTATGAGTCTTTGGAAAAAAACCACACCAGAAATTGCATTGGTCGGTCGAGATGGTTGAAGATTTTGAGAGGCTTAAAAACCAGGTAGCAAATGCTGTGATACTCCATCTTCCTGACTATAGTAAAAAGTTTGTTTTGATTACTGATCCAAGTGATGTTGGAGCAGGAGCAATGTTAGCCAACAAGTCAACATCCAAGGAACTGTTACCAATCGCATTTTACCACCATACCTTCTCCAAACCCGAGCAGAGGTATTCAACGACGGAAAAGGAATTACTGACGGTTATCCTGGTATTGAAGAGGTTTCGGATGTACCTCTCCTCTGCATCGTTTGATCTCATAACGGACCATCAAGCATTAACCTGTTAAGCGTAACTCCTGGACCAGGTTGCCGCTACCGTACCGTCAGGCTTTTTTTGCCCTGAGCGGTCTTTTCACTAATGATAATTTATTAAAGTTAATATAATTTCTTTATGCTTATAATTCATATTTATAGGTAAAAGTAGGGATATTAATTAAATGGTGTAATAAAAAACAAAACAATTAATACTACTATTATTTCATTTCAAAAGGCTACATAATACTGAATATTCTAATGGGTTCGCTTTATCTTCAACCGTAAATATCTTACGGCAGGATCAGCAACAAAAGCAAAGGGACAAGTCTCCTCTCTCTCTCTCTCTCTCTCTCTCTCTCTCTCTCTCTCTCTCTCTCTCTCTCTCTCTCTCTCTCTCTCTCTCTCTCCATATCGTTTCCTGTATAGTTTTCAAATATGTTCGTCATACATTTGTACATTATTTATCCAATTTATTCTCTCTCTCTCTCTCTCTCTCTCTCTCTCTCTCTCTCTCTCTCTCTCTCTCTCTCTCTCTCTCTCTCTCTCTCTCTCTCTGCGTTTCCTTTCCTATATAGTTTTGTGAAATCTCGTTGTCCAGTCATACGGAAATGAGAAGTCATTTTCGCTCTTGGCATCGAAAGAAAACTTTGTTTCGTCAATATCCTCATCACTGGAGGATTCAGAAGTAGTGCTCTCATTATCAAACAGGTTATCATTATCAGACTCCCCAACAAGAATATCATTATTTCATCTAAAGAAATAACCTTCCTATTTACACCACTCATTGTAAAAGGAACCACAAACCTTTTCTGCATGAACGCCCGAAGCGCACTGAGAGAGAACAGTTGCCTTATACAACTCACTAATCAGATAACCACAATTCGCAGTGACAACGAACTCTAATTGTTCATTAACATTTAAAATATACTGATTACACACCTAATGCATATTATGCTCTTCCATGCTTAAAGGGATTTTTCCCATGGTCGGGATGGTTCAAATTCTCTCAAAGTAATTGTCACAAACATATGGTAATGCTGTGGTAAAGACCTCATTAAAGTGTCCTTGACGTTAGTGGTAGAAACATAGGCCTGTGGTCTATTGAATAGTTCCGATATGATACTGTCTAAGTACAGTACATATATTTACTTCCTTATATTAATTATCTACTAACATTATATTTCCAAAAGTAATTTTGTCTCTCTCTCTCTCTCTCTCTCTCTCTCTCTCTCTCTCTCTCTCTCTCTCTCTCTCTCTCTCTCTCTCCCTTTAAAAACATGTAGTTAATAACCTGTAATCTTTGCTTCTTGATTATCCTGGTTATTCTTCCATGTATATTTTTTATCACCAAGCGAGCGGGAACAACTAGAAAATGAAAAAGAAAATCTCTCTCTCTCTCTCTCTCTCTCTCTCTCTCTCTCTCTCTCTCTCTGTCTGTCTTTATGTAGTTTATGTCTGTCTATATAGAATTCTCCCTTCCTCTTTCGCAATGAATTGCAACAACACCGTCACCCCGCTAATGCAAGGCACCCCTAGGACCTGTATCCTTTTCCCAGAACCACCTAACTCTTAGCAAAACTTACTTTTAACCTCTACTAACATCACTTGGAAAAATAAGATTTTACAATATCCCCTCTATAATAAAGAGGAAGTGTCTGACTACAAAATTATTAATATATATATATATATATATATATATATATATATATATATATATATATATATATATATATATATATATATATATATATATATATATATATATATATGAGTATTTACAATCTTGTGAGACATCAGCAAAGAGATGGAGCTGAGGGGAGAGTGACTGCTCCCCGCACTCTAGTTTTGGGGTATTTTAATTTGCATGGATATAGTACGATAGAGAGTAAAAGATATGAGATTGGAAGTATGTTTAGTAATAGAAGAAAGGGTGTATTGGCCCTGTGTGAGACAAAGATAAATGGGAAGGGTGAAGTGATATTTGGTGAAATATCTTGTAGAGTGTCTGGGATTGAAAGGGGAAGAGCGTGAGAGGGGGTGGCTTTATTGCTGAGTGAATGGATGACAGGTAAAGTAGTGGAATGGAAGGAGATATCATCTAGGTTAATGTGGGTAAGGGTTAGGTTGGGTAGGGAATGTTTGGCGTTTGTCAGTGCGTATGGCAGGTAGTGAGAAAAGTGTAAAAGAGCAGAATGAGTTCTGGAATGAATTAACTAGGTGTGTAGAAGGGCTGGGTAGAAGGAATTATGTAGTTTTCATGGGTGACTAAATGCTAGAGTGGGCGCTGGAGAGGTAGAAGGTGTCGTTGGGAAGTATGGCGTACCAGGTGAAAATGAGAGTGGTGAGAGACTGGTAGATGGTGATAAGTGCTAGCTTTTTCAAAAAGAAAGATAAAAACAAGTATGCATGGGTAAGAGTGGCAAATGGAAGAGTAGTAGAAAGGGCATTATTGGATTATGTGTTGATAACTAAAAGAATGTTTGGAAGATTGAAAAACGTGCACGTGTTTAGGGGTATGGCTAACGGCATGTCTAATAATTTTTTTGGTGGAAGGAAAATTAGTTGTAGCAAAAGAGTGAGGGAATAGAGTAGGTGGATGTAAAAGGGAGCTAGTGAGGGTTTAAGAGCTAATAAAACCTGGGGTAAAATGTAAATACCAGGAGAGGTTGAAAATGGCATATGACGAAGTGAAAGATGAGAATGAGAGAGAGATTACAAAAGAGGAAGTGAGGAGAGCACAAGAGCAGTGGTTCTTAAACTTTTTTGCTCTGCGCCTCTCTTATCCATTAAGCATAGATCCCATGCCCTCCCCCCCCCTCCCCTCCCCACCCTTGAAATTTTTGACAAACTAGAATATAACGATGTATGTATGTATTGTTTTTATAAACACTATGTTGCGTCTTGTATGGTAATATACTTCATTGGTTATGTGAGTATTTAGATGAATGATAGATTTTTATTTCATTGCTGTTGATTTTTTATAGGAATGCACTGTGCTATATTTCAATAAAATAAACATTGTTCATAGAAAAATGGGTAAAATAAATAGAATATGATTAAACAAAATTTTATCTTAATCTTTTTTCAAACTGTTTTATCATTATACAGATTACAGTCATTACGTAGATAGAAAATACTAGAAAACATACTAAATACTGCAAAAATAAACCTAATTTTTACTCTTAATACAATCATTCATGGATCATGACCACATCAAAATATATTACACATTCTCCTTAGTGATTAATTTATCCATATTAATGTAGTATTGTAAAACAAAGACATCATAATTACTACATTTTTTTTTAAATTTCATTGTTACTATTTTACCTACTTGTAAGGTTATAGAAAAGGTGGATTATAGCCAGTAGCCTTTTTGACTTAGTGCTACTCATCAGTGGGATGGGTGATACTGGCTCTTTTGAGCAACTAGTCGGGGAATATTTGGTGGTGTTTGGCTCAATGCACGTTCACGTGTTACCACCACTTTTAGATTTTTGATACTGCACATAACTTATCTAAAATAGTAAAACAGCTACAAAGGAATAAATGAACATACAGAAAACACACACGCCCAAAAAAGAAAAAGAAAATACTTCTAAATCAGAGCTACACTAAATACATTAAAATTAATGTAGTAATTACCAGTACTTGATATTAGTTGAAATATATTATGCAGGACTTTAATGTCCTCACTACTTCATTTGACAGACTGAGCCAGACTACTGCAACCCTTTGTTATTATAAGAGCGGGTGAGATGGGCAATAAGGTTGTACGAGAAGCATTCAGTTCCTGAGGAAACATTTCTCCTATCGCTCTCATTTAAGGGTTAGCCACACGTGTCACTTTGATAACATTTGGCATTTATTAATTGAGTTTTAGGCATGTTTTGAGATGATAATTAAAAAAAAAACATATGGAAGCAGTGATGTTTTTATCTATATTGCAATTAATATTACCAAAAAAAAAATGGCTCCATCTAGCAGCCCTGCTTGCGCCCCCTTGGAAGCTCCTGTGCCCCCCAGTTTAAGAAACACTGAACTAGATGAAACGAGAGTAGGAAAAGCATCTGGTATGGATGGTGTGAGAGCTGAGATGTTGAAGGAAGGGGGTGTGACTGTACTTGAATGGTTGGTGAGGTTGTTTAATATATGTTTTGTGTTGTTAATGGTACCAGTAGATTAGGTTTGTGCTTGTATTGTACCACTATATAAGGGTAAGGGAGATGTGCATGAGTGTTATAATTCAAGAGGTATTAGTTTGTTGAGTGTAGTTGGAAAAGTGTATGGTAGAGTACTGATTAATAGGATTAAGTATAAAACAGAGAAGGCAACCTTAGAAGTACAGGGTGGTTTTAGAAGAGGTAGGGGTTGTATGAATCAGATTTTTACAATTAGGCAGATATGCGAGAAATATTTAGCAAAAGTTAAGGAGGTGTATGTTGCGTTTATGGATCTCGAGAAAGTGTATGATAGAGTTGATAGGGAAGCAATGTGGAATGTGATGATGTTATATGGAGTTAGTGGAAGGTTGTTGCAAGCAGTGAAAAGTTTCTACAAAGGTAGTAAAGCACGCGTTAGGATAGGAAATGGAGTGAATACTTGGTTTCCGGTGAGAGTAGGGCTGAGACAGGAATGTGTGATGTCGCCGTGGTTGTTTAACTTGTATGTTGATGGAGTGGTGAGAGAGGTGAATGCTCGAGTGCTTGGTAGACGGGAATGACCATGAATGGGAGGTAAATCAGTTGTTTTTTGCGGATGATACTGTACTAGTTGCAAACACGAAAGAGAAACTTGGCCGATTACTGACAGAATAAGGAAGGGTGTGTGAGGGAAGGAAGTTGAGAGTTAATATGGGTAAGAGTAAGGTTATGAGGTGTACGAGAAGGGAAGGTGGTGCAAGGTTGAATGTCATGTTGAATGGAGACTTACTTGAGGAGGTGGATCAGTTTAAGTACTTGGAGTCTGTTGTTGCAGCAAATGGTGGAGTGAAAGCAGATGTATGTCAGAGAGTGAATGAAGGTTGCAAAGTGTTACAGGGAATTTAAGGAGTAGTAAAAAATAAGAGGGATGGTCATGAATGTAAAGAGAGTTCTATATGAGAAAGTGATTGTACCAACTGTGATGTATGGATCGGAGTTTTGGGGAATGAAAGTGACGGAGAGACAGAAGTTGAATGTGTTTGAGATGAAGTGTCTAAGGAGTAGGGCTGGTGTATCTCGAGTAGATAGGGTTAGGAACGAAGTGGTGAGGGTGAGAACGGGTGTAAGATTTGATTTAGCAGCTAGAGTGGATACCGACTGAACTATCTTGATAGCTCAGTCGGTAGAGTCACTGCAGTCATGGTTTACAGCCGAACAGGTGGGGGTTTGAATCTCCACCCGGCCAGAAGCTGTTACCATAAAATGAATTCCAAGTGGATGTATATTCCCAAGATAAAATTCGGTGTGAAATGCCATTCGTGGGTGATATTTACATTGATTGAAATCACGCGTGTTTGTGATATATATATATATATATATATATATATATATATATATATATATATATATATATATATATATATATATATATATATATATATATATATATATATATATATACTTTTGATCTTTTTGTATTATTTTATGGTGGCAGGAAAGACTTTAACATTAAATTTTTACCTGTTTCTTGAAAAGCATGTGCTTTGGACTTTTAGAATCATACTATGTGTAATCATTATTATTATTATTTTTTATTTTTATTATTATTATCATTATTATCATTATTATTATTATTATTATTATTATTGTTGTTGTTACTTGATAAGCTACTGCCCCAGTTGGAAAAGCGGGATGCTATAAGCCCAGGGCTCCAACAGGGAAAATAACACAGTGAGGAAAGGAAACAAGGAAATATAAAATTTAAAAGAAGGGTAACTACATTAAGACAAATATCGCCAATATAAACTACAAAATATTTAACATGACAAGAGGAAGAGAAACAACACAGAAGAGCGTGCCCGAATGTACCCTCAAGCAAAAGTACTCTAACCCAAGACTGTGGAAGATCATGGTACAGAGGCTATGGCACTATCAAAGACTAGAGAATAGTGATTTGATTTTGGAGTGGCCTTCTCCTAGAAGAGCTACTGGCCTTAACTAAAGAGATTCTTCTTTTACCCTTACCAAGATTAAGGTGGCCACTGAACAGTTACAGTGCAGTAGCCCCTTGGGTGGGCGAAGAAGAATTGTTTGGTAATCTCTGTGTTGTCAAGTGTATGCGGACAGAGGAGAATAAGTAAAGAATAGGCCGACGTATTAGTTCTGTGTGCGTTAGCAAAAGGAAAACGAACCGTAACCAGAGAGAATGATTCAATGTAGTATTCTGTAGACATTCAAAAGACCCTATAATTCTCTAGCGATAGTATGTCAACGAGAGGCTGGTGCTCTGACCAACATACTACCAGTTTAACAACTGGGCTGAAAACTCTTCGTTTTCATTTTATAAACTCACATTACACAGAAGATATAAATAGATATATACTGTAGATACTTTGAATATTGCCCAGAAATTACAACATTCATGGTATTCTGGAACTATTATGCCTGCTATGACTAAGTCGTGGAATGATTGTGCTAATCATGTAGTTGAATAGGTGGTACTTCACATGCTCAAACATGCTTGGAAAACTTTCATTCTGAACGGACCGACATAATTCTCCTTTTCTAGATTTTTTATGACAAATCTATTTTAAGGTTGTCACTCTTTCAAAATATTCAATATTTTTCATCTATTTCTTTATTTCCTTTCCTAACTGGGTTATTTTTCTCTGTTAGAGCCCTTGGTCTTATTTTATTCTGCTTTTCCAATGAAGTTTCTAGCTTTTCTGATAATAATAATAATAATAATAATAATAATAATAATAATAATAATAATAATAATAATAATAATAATAATAATAATAAATATTTCATTATGATGGGATTTCTGTCTTGCCAGCATCACAATTCTTCTTGCTTTTGATGCTATGGTGAATATGTAGGGTAGATTTGTTATGATAATTGTTTCAGTTTTTTAAGGCGGTTATGGTGCCCCTATTTAATCCTTCCTCTCTGTCATAATCTATTTGTTAATCGAGTATTACTTTTAGCAGTTTGCTCATGGTATTTTTCATGTCCTTCTTTCAGTGATTTGCAGTTGGTGCTTGTTAGGAGATAATTTTCATCATTCATTATAATAATTTTTAAAAGGGTATGTACTTTTTTTAAGCATCCCTCATATGATATAGTTACATACATTATCTAATAATTTAGTCTTTCCATTTCCTTCTTTGGGTTGCTTTTCCTCAGTTGTACTTATAGAGGGTAATTTATATCATTGTTTATTTCAAATATTTTTCTTAAATTTCTGTTAATTAAATTTATATATTCTGTTATGAATTAAGTGAAATAAGTTATTTTAGTATCATATTTTTCTTGAAAATAAAAGGTAATTATGACTAATGTTTTCTTTCATACCTTACATTAATACAGACGAGAAAGAAAGGCTGATTGAACCAGGAAAATACCCTCAGATCTTTGATTAGATTATCAGATTAATTATGAACGAATTTGTTATTCCTCATAAAAGGCCAATTGTCTCATTTTTTTTTATTTCTAGCTTATGTTATACACACACACACACACACACACACACACACATATATATATATATATATACATATATATATATATATATATATATATATATATATATATATATATATATATATATATATATATATATATATATATATATATATATATATATATATATATATATATATATGTGTGTGTGTGTGTGTGTGTGTGTGTGTGTGTGTGTGTGTGAGTATTTTTGTACGTTATTTACACATATGCAAGAATATAAATTTCCATGAGCTTCAATCCAGGAGCCAACAGACGCTGGAAAATAACGACTGCGTGCTAATGTTTTCAATAAATCTGCGTGTTGAGCGAGGCCCTTCGCCGCCAAATGAAGCATTTTAGGGCCCATGAAAAGGGCCATCACCGTCCCCAATAGCAAACAATACCGTTTCATGGCGAGACTTCCATTGCCTTGGCTCTTATGTGGCAGTGCTGATGGCTTGCAATTGCATTTTGTTTTCAGACTTTTCATTTCTTATATTCTTCTTTGATTAAAGGTTTAAAGGTCACACATGAATGGCAGAGGCAAGTGACAGTGACAAT
>NC_090734.1:84000089-84010089 GCF_036898095.1 Palaemon carinicauda
ATTACTCGTCAGTAAATGGACAGCCATCATCGTCTTATACATCGTCCACTGAAAACAGCCATACTTCGGGAAATGCAGACACAAATCTAACAGAACTTACCTAGAAATTTGATAAGTTCGTGAGAGAGATGAATGACAATTTTTACGTTGTCAATAACAATTTAGCAGAAAAGGAAGTTGAAATTAACGAATTAAAGACAAAACTACTATTGGCAGAGGAGAGAGTAGAGGCCTTGGAAGTTGCCTTACGTCGTAAAGACAAATCCCACGAAGAGGGGGGAAACGTGTTCCCCGAAAAGAACATACTATTAAAAGGAGATTCATGCCTACAGGGCATAAAATCCGAGGACCTTGATGACCACGTGATTGTTAGGACCCTTCAAGAGGCAAATGTGGATTTAATAAAATCATGGATCACAGAGAAACTCAGCTATCCCATTAAGGAATGTATAATATATTGTGGCGTCCAGGACGTTTTTGATGAGGACACTACCATGGAAGGATTCACTGATTGTCTTGGCACCTTAGTTGCTGAACTCAAGAATAAGAACGAAAATACTGTTGTAAAAGTATGTGAACTAGTTCCCACTTTAAAGTCAGATGATCTGGCAGGTAGGATTAATTTATTTAACGAAAATATATGTAAATGGTGCTGTGATAATGATGTAACCTTTATCAAAACTAATGATTACTTTAAACTAGGAACTGGTGAGGTAGATGTACATTGCTATGATTGGCACGAAGATTTTAATTATGATAATCTGAGTAGAATCGATGCAATAAGATTGTTAGATGCTATATCTTCTACGTCTCGATTAAAAATTGTTTCAAGTGATTGGTCAAATAGAAAGCACTTGCCTCTAATAGTTAATACAAATAGAAATGCGCCGTTGCAGGTGAAAGATAGTAATCAAACAAATAGGACTACGTTACGAAATCAGAGTAGATTAAGGGTTGAGAATCGTGATCCGCCTTATTCTCAAATAAACTTCAATGTCAGACACAGGTTCCCCGACACACACATTTATAATAGAGGACATGAAAAATAATTATAGGCTACGAAATCACCAAGATCATTAAAAAGCTCATTACCAGCAAAATGGCAATAGTTTTATGAACAGAAATAGAAAGGGATGCTTTAATTGTGGCAAATTCAACCATGTTCAATCCAACTGTAGACTTGACCATAAAATAAAATGTAATGTATGTCAGGAATATGGACATAACAGTATACTTTGCACCAAATATAATCATAATTATCATTAGGTAGTAGGCCAAGATGACAGTGCCGCACAAAGTAATTATCTGAAAATGTTTTATATTAATGCTCAATCTTTATTATGTCACAAACACGAAATAGAGCTTTCGGTAACACAACACAAAATTGATGTATTGTGCATAAGTGAAACATGGTTGTCTTCGAATATGAGTGATGATTTTTCTAATATATCATCATATAATTTATACAGAGAGGACCACGGCAGAGGTGGTGGGGTATGTGTAAAAGACCATTTAAAAGGTAACCGAGTTTGATAACGGCCTTGAGAAGCAGGAGGGAGTTGAATGTAAGTGGTTAACTCTACAGCACCGCTATTTACCCTCAGTTATTATTGGTTGCTTCTACCGCCATCCTAAATCTATTGTAGATTCTTTTAATTTTATTTTAGACTCTCTTAAAAACGTAGTTCTAAGGAACAAACCTATTTTTATATTCGGTGATTTTAATGATAACCTTCTTAAAGGTGGTAATAAAATGGCTGGACTTATTGATAGTGTAAAGTTAGTCCAACTGATCGACAGGCCTACTAGAGTAACTTCGAATTCTTCAACTTCGATAGACCTCTTCATCACTAATAACAAAACTATGGTAACTAAATTAGAAATATTGCCAGGCCCAATCGCAGACCATGATGCAATTAGTATTTTAGTGAATATGAAAAAACCAAAGCGCTCTCCCATTTATAAAACTTTCAGCTTTTTACGGAATTATTCACAGAATACATATTGTAACTTACTACTTAATGAAGTGAATATTCTAAACACTATCTTGCATACAGATGACGTAAGTATTCAAGTTAATACGTTAACTAACGTCATGAACCTATGCATTTATACATGCGCTCCCATTGTGACAAGACAATTACTACGCCCTCCAACCCCTTGGATATCAGAGCAAATAAGGTCTGCGATAAAAGAAACAGATCAAACACAAAGTTTTCTGAAACAAGATCCTTATAATGAACTACTTAGGGAGAATTATAGAGATAAGAAAAAGACAGTTAAATGAGTAATTTATGTTAGTCTTAAAGAACATTACAACAATGAATTTAGAAAAAAATACAAATAATATCTCAGCTACATGGAAAACTGCCAAAAAGATGTTTTCGAACGTCACTAATAATGATTTTGAGTTAATTGAAAACAGCGAGGATATATTAACCAAAACAGAAAATTTCAACGATTTTTTTGCTGATGTAGGAAAAAAGGACATTTGAAAAAGCTCAAGGATATATTAACCAAAACAGAAAATTTCAACGATTTTTTTGCTGGTGTAGGAAAAAAGGACATTTGAAAAAGCTCAAGAGGATTTGGCAAATAATGATATCCTGTTGCAAGATATCAATCACATTGATAATTCTAATGTGTTTTTAGACCCTCACCTGTTGATTGCGAGACTGTGATTTTAACTATTAAAAGTATGAAGGAGACAAATGCGTGTGGACCAGATGGAATCTCTCTCCGTTTTATAAAAGATTCATTATTCATAACAGCTTTTTACCTTACGATCATCGTTAATACATCAATAGTAACTAATGTATATCCTGAAATGTGGAAAATTCCGTATGTAGTCCCTGTCTATATAAGTGGAGATAAAGATTTAGTGGGTATTTTCAGGCCTATCTCTTTGCTGCCTGTCCTGTCAAAAATTCTGGAAAAATAGTTGCTAAACAATTAACCTCATATTTAGAATTACATAAGCTTCTTTCCAAAACTCAACATGGTTTTAGACCAAAATTATCTACTGAGACTGCATTACTCCAGATGTCTGATAAAATATACAACAATATGGAAAATAAGAAGATTTCTCTACTTTTGCTTTTGGACCTATCAAAAGCTTTTGATAGTGTAAGTCATGAAATTTTACTCAGAAAATGCGAAATGTTGAATGTTGATACATCCTGGGTTCGAAGTTATCTCACCAACCGCCATCAATTTGTTAAAATAAAAAATACTATTTCTTCCACCAAACTAGTATCATTTGGAGTTCCACAAGGTTCAATTCTGGGACCAATTTTATTCATTATATTCGTTAATGACCTGTTTAATTACCTGCCCCACTGCTTTGTAGTTCTATATGCTGACGATACGCAAATTCTCATTGAAGGAGATAGTAACGATGTAGAAGCTATCGTGGAACGAGCTAACAGCATATTATCTATGGCCAAAGTTTACTTTCAAAAAAATGGTTTGTTATTAAATACTACGAAAACACAAAGTATCTTTATAGGAACAAGGCAATATTTAAATCGCATTAATCCGAATCTGACAATAAATTTTGAAGGCAGTCAAATCAAACCTCTAAGCAGTGTTAAGAACCTTGGGGTTTTCTTCGATAATTATATGACTTTTGAGACGCACATAGAAAAGATTCACAGGAAAGTTACGGGAACCTTAATATATTTGAATAGAGTGAAAAATTATTTTGTACCCCAAACACGCTTAATTGTAGTACAATATTTAGCTCTAAGTTTGATCAATTATTGTCTCACCGTCTGGGGGTCAGCGAATAAGAAGCACCTGAGTAAAGTACAGAAACTTCAGAATTTTGCAGCTCGTGTGGCCCTTGGGACGGTGAGTAAATATGATTATATCACTCCGCATCTAATAAAACTGGGCTGGTTAAAAATGAAAGAGAAATACAGATATGATGTATGTATTTTAATCTTTAAGATTTTAAGAGGTATTTTACCAGAGTGGCTATATAATCTTCAGACTGTAAAGTCCATTACCAGACAGGCTAACAATTTGTTCGAAAGGAGTTTTCTAACTGATATGGGATTGAGAGAGATGACAGTGAGGGGTCCCCATTTTTGGAACAGTATACCAGTCTCTTTAAAGGAAACTAATTCGTTACCGTCTTTTAAATACAAATTAAAAAAGAAATTTAAATGGTATTCGATCTTTATATTATATCTTACATTTAATATTTTAGCTACTTATATTTATGTCTATATTTAAAAGTGTTATAATGTGTTAGTTTAATATTCAAGGTGTTATACAAAATCGGACGAGGTTCAGGTACTCACTTAACCCGTCCTCCAAAATCCCGAGCATCCCCCAGACAACTCTATGCGTACCCCAATATCGCATTCTCACCTCCCCGTTTCCCTCTTCACTACCACCCTTACCATCCCTGTCCCAGGGTCAACACAGATGGGGGCTGTTCAACTCAGGTGGTGGGGGCGGAGCTAATGCCGTGACGTTATTGGAGGTGTTTGGCCTATTTTCTGGGTCGAACCTGTGACGGCCGGCGAAAAAGTCCTTCTTTGTACTTTTTCTGATATAAATCTTCCAAATATACCAGAGAAAATTAAAAGCATGGAATGCAGAGGTTACAACCCTCGCGCGAGCACCTTGTTGGTGTCGTATATCTAACAAGGGCGTTTGTAAAACACTATTCACAGGCTGTCTTCCATTTAGATAATCCCTTCATCAAAGGGGGAGGGCCGTGACAGGCCCTAGAGAATACAGTTGGGTTACCCTACCGACACCCACCACTCGCGCTCACTAGGACATCCTTCTGTGTTGGACTTGCCAGCAAAGTTTATAAGTGTTTTGCCCAGTGTTTTTCGAAGTGATTGTCGTTTATTCATCATGACTGACGTTGATACTTCACCCTTACCAATGTTAAGTACCATAGTTTGTTTTGGCAGCTTTTGACAGTACCGGGCATTTGTTCTGTTTCCAATATGGTGGTTTTTAGTTTTGGAAGCGATTGTCTTGCCGAGGTATCGGCAGCCATTTTGGGTTATGTTCGCTTCGGTAAATATTCTAGTTAATTTTGCCCATCTGGTACTCTGTCATCTTGGTTATATCACTTACGTTTTATGGCCTTTTATTGTTATCATTAATTTTTGCTATGGTATTTATTTGCTTGCAAGTCCAATTTGGACCTACGAAGAATAGCGATTTAAAGAATAGCGAATTAAAGTTTAGCGATTTAGTCTGTTAGTTTGTTCTCGCCTCAGAGGCTTCGATTTAGACTATATCCTTGTTTTTTTGTTACGTTATTCTTCGTTCTTGGTTATTACTAAGAAAAGCAATCAATTTTATTAATGTTCTTGTTTTATTGTGTGATGTTAGTTTTTTATTATGTAACCTTGAGAGCGAAAACAGAGACTGCTCGTTCCCTGTTCTACAGATATGAGTTATTCCTTCTCTCGTTTTCTTTGTTAGCTCGAGTAAGAGAGGTGAATTTCCCGTTCTCCGTTTTTATACGATCACGAGTTATTCAAGCCTCCTCTTAGTATCAGAGTTGATGATAGTACGTTTAATATTATAAACGTTTTTATTGATGTGGTTACTGTTAATATAGCTAACACTATTAATAGGTACGTTAGTGTATGAGTCATTAATTGGGGTCGTTTTATACCGACACCCTTAGCTCCGAAGTTATGCTTAGCTCCGCCTTGAGTTATGCTCCGCTATATGGATACTCATTGGGTGAGAACTAGTTAACGTTCAGGAGCAGATTTTTGGAGTGCAACGGTGTAATCCGGCACTCGGACTCCGGCTGAAGCCTTTTACACACGAACCTTTGTCATGTTTGATCATAATTACACCGTTACGGCCGGCTTCACGGGAGATAACACAATCATTCATTGAGGTTAATGTTATCGTACCGGGAACGGTCACGATATCACGGTGACGGGCCATTGCTACCGGATCTCCGGTACAAACAGAGATCAAGCAGACGGCCAGAACCGGAGTTAACAATGTGATACCGATGAAGACTTCACAGTTTCATTATTACGGTCCCTTTTTCATCGAATCTCCGGCTTCACTGGAGATAACACAAACATTCAGTATTAGAGAATGTTATCGTACCGCGAGGATCACGTTTTCACGATGACGGACCTTTGTCACTAGTTCTCCGTTACAAACAGAGATCAATCAGACGATCAGAATCAGGGTATGAACCCCTTTTTCATAAATAATCACAATATCGTTATTACGATCCTTTTCATCGAATCTCCGGCTTAACCGGATATCGTACAGGCGATCAGCATTGAGGTTAATATTAGTTTTCCTCTGGTGTTCACGTTGTCACTATGACGGACCTTTGTACCGGGGATTGTTACCGGAGCTCCGTTACAGACAGAGCTCACTCAGACCACGGGTGGCCAATCTCTTGTTTTGCTGTAAAGGAAAGGATTTAACATGAATACAAAGTAAACTGTACTTACTTTAATGACACTTTGAATTTGCGTTGGTAATATTCATTAGTTATTCTTGAAAGTCCAAATGAAAATATATGAACATAACTATGCCTATATTTATGCATATATTCAATTCTAACTATGTATAAATATGGATAAATATCCATACAACATCGTGTTCAAATAGAAATAAATTGATTATGCCTATATTTATGCATTTTCAATTCTAACTATGCCTAAATATGAATAAATATCCATACAACATAGTGTTCAAATAGAAATAAATTGATTGTGCCTATATTTGTGCATATTCAATTCTAACTATACCTAAATATGAATAAATATTCATACAACATCGTGTTCAAATAGAAATAAATTGATTATGCCTATATTTATACATATTCAATTCTAACTATGCCTAAATATGAATAAATATCCATACAACATAGTGTTCAAATAGGAATAAGTTTCCACTCAGTACTGGGAACCAAACGTTGGCCCCTTCTAATGAAGGGCCGGGTCGAGACTAACCATGCCATGAGAGGCTATCTACTGTTCCTTGAAACTCTGGTCAGTGAACAGATGAATCAATAGAATACTAATAGCCAGTAAATAATGTTAGACCCGGTTCTGAACGTCTGAGTCAGGGGTGGCCAACCTGTGGCGGATGCGCCAACAGTGTCACATTTCATGAATACAAGTGTCGAACTATACCCCAAAAGATAGTACATTAAATGATTTTTCTTTAAAATTGATTTTTATGAGTTGTACAGTTGATCCCAGCCTGTGAATAGGATCACTAACCAAAGTTCAAGGAACATCCAGACTTATGTCCCCTTTCTTTTACAGAAGGTTCGCCTACATGGTTCCCGTCAGGATGATGATGAATCTCTCTGGCCTGCAAGAGAGGCTCTCCGCCCTTGGTTATCAAGGTTGGGAAGAAATGCTCCATCTAGAGGTCCCTATCTCCTCAGAGTGTCCTCTCTAAGGTTGGACGACGACCCCATGGACGGGCAGGTAGGTGGGGATGAATTTTGAGCCTTCAGCTTTGCAATTACCTACGTCACCGACCTAGGACCCTTAATGGATCCTGATGTTCATGTTACCCTACATAAACCGTGACTGCTAAAAGCAACACATTCTAGGGAAAACCAAGGGGCTATGACGGAGCTCAAAAGTATGGTAGTGAGTCAGATCCGTTCAGGAACTCAGAAGTTTCCCCCTACAGCCCCAGGCATATCGAAGTAACCTCCTTCGATAAAAACAACGCATAGAGATTTGCCTTACATGTTCCATATATAGATGGTACCATAAATCTGGATGGCATAGACATCCTCCCTCTGGGGGACCTAGAATTTACTCCCAGGTACTAGAATTCCCGTTCAACGGATTCATTCGATTGAAAGAGATTGCCTTGGTTAGGTTAGACAAGGTACCGAAGGTAACAGTATTATTTCCTAAAGGGCAGGCCCGATCTGTCTGGACCAGGATGTTGTCAGTCTGGGGGTTACGATAATTCCAAGATCTGCCCTTCCAATTCGACCTACACGTTTGATGGTCTGATCGGGTTAGTTGTGGGAAATACGTTCTGTCTGAGGCCTCTATCAGACAGGAATCGATAGTCGGTTACCCACTCGTCATCACAGCCTCCCTCCGATTCGACGTCTATGCATCCAAATCCCCCTCATCAGGTGGTCTACCTCACTGATTCCCCAGGTACACAGCCCAACCCCGTTGGGATGTTTTACCTGCATACAGCCCTAGATCCGAACCCTCAGGCTCCTCTCGTGGACACCAGAGAGGAAGCTACAGGAGTAGAAGACAGTCTCGCCATCGAGACGGACCTAGAAAAAAGGGGGCTCGGAGAAGGAAAGTACCTAGATTCACCCCCTCACAACGCGGTGGTCCCGGTAGGGGGTAGACTTTACCACTTTCGAGACCATTGGACCTTCGGTCTGTGGGCTCATAGCATAATCTCTAAAGGTTTGAGGTGAAAATGGCCACAAGGTCCTCCTCCTCCACCAGTGACCTTCTCCCAGAAATCCACTTCCATCCTGGAAGAGTACACCACAGGGTTACTCAAGAAGAAGCAATCAAACGGGATCGATCACTGAAGTTCCAAAGCCACCTGTTCACAATTCCGAAGAAAGGCTTGGCGGCATTGAGAGTGGACCTGGACTTGTCAAGCTAAACTCTTACATTCTCTGCGACAAGTTCCGGATGTTGACTATCTCTCAGGTACGGACCTTACTTCCCCGTAGGACCGTCACCACCTCTGTCGATCTTACCGACGACTATTATCTTGCGCCTTTAGCTCGAAACTTCTCTTCTTATCTGGGTTTCCGCCTAAGCAGGAAAGCCTTTGTGTTCAAGACATGCCCTTTGGCCTCAACATTGATCCCAGGATATTCACAAAACTAGGAGAGAGAGTGTTAGAACAACTCAGGAACCAAGAGATACAGATCATTGCTTATCTGGCCGGTTGGCTCATTTGGGCCCGGCCGGTCATAGAAGGCAACAGAGCTACGAAGGAATTATTCCAATTTCTCGACAACCTGTGATTTCGGGTCAATCTCCAAAAAATCTCGCCTGCAACCATCAGTCCGCTTAGAATGGTTAGCCATTCAGTGGGACCTTTCGAAGCACACGTTGTCTCTCCCTTCCAAAAGGTAAGAGGAATAGTTTCCAAGATCAAAAAAAAAAATTTTCTCAAACACAAACAGGTGTCCGAAGAGCCTTAGAAAGTATCCTCGGACTTTTCCAATTCACTTCAGTAACAGATCTAATAAAAGCCAAACTCAAAGACATCAATCGAGTTTGGAGAAAGAGAGCTACAGTACCTATAAGAGACATGGTCTCGAAGATCCCCTCTGTCTTGAAAATGAGACTACACCCATGGTCCGAACCGAAGGACCTCTCCAAATCGGTTCCTCTACAATTCCCACCTCCACAAGTGACATTCCATACAGCCGCATCTCTAAGTGGATGGGGGGGATTACTCCGAACATCAGATGTTTCAGGTTCTTGGTCACTCTCCATGAAACAGTCCCATATCATTGTTCTCAAAGCCATGGCAGTGTTCTTGACCCTGAAGAGAGACTCTCCTCCGAGGTCGACCCACATCAGAGTAGTGTCAGACAGCACAGACGCAGTACACTACGTCAACAGGGGAGGATCCAAGTCACCCAACCTGAATCAGATCCTGGTCACTATCTTCGCCTGGGCAACAGAAGAGAACTGGTTCCTGTCAGCACCTCACCTAGCGGGAGGCCAGAATGTGAGAGCGGACTCACTATCCAGGACGGATCCACTGGAGTCAGAATGGTCTCTAGACATAATTTCATTCCGGTGGATACTCAGGCTCGTTCCAGGCCTCCAGGTAGATCTATTCGCAACTCAGATGAATCACTAACTTCCTTGTTATGTGACCCCAACCCTGGACCCTCGGGCTTATGCCATGGACGCATTACCCCGGGATTGGAACCATTAGAAGAAGATTTCCCTATCTCCCCCAGGGAATCTTCTAAAAACTTTTACACAAACTACGCTCCTTCCCGGGC
>NC_090734.1:84017589-84020089 GCF_036898095.1 Palaemon carinicauda
ATATATATATATATATATATATACATATATATATATATATATATATATATATATATATATATATATATATATATATATATATCATGAAACCGTGGCATTCACTAAAACAAAAAAATGAGCTATGTCTAGGCCTATACACAGTTTTTTCTTTGGACTGATTTCAATCAATAATTCAATATTTCTTCTTAATGGTGAATTTTATCAAGTGTAGCTATATATGAAATCACAGCAGAATGACAGAATCTTACCGTAAGATAGTTAATCAGGCGACAAGACAACAAACTTAGAATACTGAAGTTTAAATCAGAGTGAACATGGTGAAAGTGACTGTCAATATGGGTACCTTTCGAACAGTTCGATCGATATTTTGCCACTATAATCTATATGGAAAACATACGTGTTACCTACAAGCTTGAAACGGTTTAGGACATAATCTCTCTGTGTCCCATGACCATGTGACGTCTAAAACATGTTGGGATTTGGAACAGGCAATCTCTCTCTCTCTCTCTCTCTCTCTCTCTCTCTCTCTCTCTCTCTCTCTCTCTCTCTCTCTCTCTCTCTCTCTCTCTCTTCATTCCATTACCGTAGAAATGTTTAGAAGTATATGATTTATATTTTTTCCCAGATTTTCTGTATATATTTATAAAATTTTGGGAAATAACTGACAAATCACTATAAATTTTAGAAGAATCTGCTTTGATTTCTTAGATTCTGACAATAGTTGCATTTTTCAGAAGATATCCAGAAATTTCTGATAATTTGGCAACACTGGGCTGAAGGATGCTCATGTTGCCTATTTGCTTCTCTCATGCAAGTGTCCTTTTTTCTATTAAAGGTGATAGCTGACCTAAGAGTTCCAAATATGTGTCGTGATCCATTCGCATGTAGTTAAACCAGACATCTTTTTCTAGTGGAAGTTCCTTCATTAAGTTAACATGAGAGTATTTTTGTCGTTTATGCAGCCATTATTTGAACCAAATCTTCCTTTTTCTTGTTTTCACCTTCAAGTAGCACGCTAGAGCAATACGAACGAGAATGTCGTCGAGATAAAACATGTCACTACACCACAGACAGTTCCACACTGACCCACTTGCCTCCGGCCGTTCAAATACGTGTAATAGCTCTAGCAGTAAGCCAGAATTTTCCTACGGCGCCGTAGGCCAGGTTGGCCGTAGGAGGCTGGATACGTGTAATAGGGGCTTTAGTATAATCAAATACAACTCAACTGTTCACACGACCTGTCAGGCCGACGGCAGCCCTCGTACGTCAGCCGTTTCTTTCCAAGAAACCTCGGCCGGTTTGACAGCCGTTAGCCATCCGTCCCAACCAACGGGTTGATGATGTTTTGTATGAACGAGGACCTGTATGTACCCGTTCGTTTTGTGACCTACAACCCCGACTTTTCCTCATAGTATAGCATAAAAATTAGAGTTAGTTTATTGTTGACACCATTTATGAGACTTTAATGAAACTTGTTCAAGGGTATGGGGATATGTTCGACATGGCAAACTAGATGTATAGAAATAATTTACATAAATAAGATATATGGAAAATGACTGGAGAGGCATTAAATAAAACAGGTGAATTTATCATGATTTTAATATTCTTGGCATGGTGCATAAAGTATAATGAAGTTGCATAACTTATTTCATCAACACAGTTATCAACCAACATCTTATAGTGTCAAAATTAACGTAATTTACTCGGTTCTCACGTGACAGAGACTAAGTAAACAATGAAAACCGCGTGCGGATTTAACGGAAAGGGAACGCCTCGTGTGAATGTACAACACTTCGATGGCGGTTTGCCACTGGCCTGCCTGTCGGAAAGAAAACGCCTCGTGTGAATCGGCCTTTACTCTGCCCTGTCCCATCTTAAAATGTTCGTGTTTATATTAGTCTCATAGCGTACATAATTTCTGTTTATGACGGTATGTATATGCATACAAATTAGTAATATTGTTTAATTTACTGTTATATGTGCTCATGAAAACTAGAGTGGATCAAACGACCATGACACCAAAGACTAATAGCGACAGTATTAGTCTTTGGTATTATACCGTTGTTGATAGCCATATAGCCGGATCATAACCGATGTGTCTAAGGCGACCAGGACAATGAAGTGAGGTTTGGTTTTAGGCAATGGAATAATTATTTTCCACGTTTAATTTTTTGTTTATTTACTAAATATATATTCTTTATCATATTGCTCTCCCTTCATAAAAGTAATGAAATTGTGTAATATTTACAATAAAACATGACGTAAATACGTATATACTCTAATAATGCCTATTACGCCTAGAAAAATAGAACATTGATGGTGAGAAATATAAAAAGTTCATAGTTTTGTCAGAAAAATATAAATAAGAACTGGACTAATATGACATTTTTGTGATGAATCACATAATGTAATAAGAGAAATAACTTTTCCGAGAAGAACTAAACTACAGACAATCTCAACAGACGGTGTTGATTTCGTTTACCATATGGACTGCAAACAT
>NC_090734.1:84040089-84042240 GCF_036898095.1 Palaemon carinicauda
GAAGAGAATAAGAAGAAGTTTTGGAAAGAATTGAAGAGAGTTAGGAAGGCTGGCTCAAGAATTGAAGAGAGAGTGAAAGATGGAAAGGGAATGTTGTTAAAAGAAGAGGAGGCAAGGAAAAGGTTGGCAGAATATTTTGAAAGTTTACTGAATGTAAAGGATGATAGGGAGGCAGATATAATTGCTGTTGCAGGTGTTGAGGTGCCGGCGATGGGAGATGAGAATAAGAGAGAGATTACAATAGAGGAAATGATTAGAGCACTAGATGAAACGAGAGTAGGAAAATCATAAGGTATGGATGGTGTGAGAGCTGAGATGTTGAAGGAAGGGGGTGTGACTGTACTTGAATGGTTGATGAGACTGTTTAATTTGTGTTTTGTGTTGTCAACGGTACCAGTAGATTGGGTTTGTGCATGTATTGTACCACTATATATGGGTAAGGGAGATGTGCATGAGTGTTGTAATTCAAGAGGTATTAGTTTGTTGAGTGTAGTTGGAAAAGTGTATGGTAGAGTACTGATTAATAGGATTAAGAATAAAACAGAGAATGCAATCCTAGAAGTACAAGATGGTTTTAGAAAAGGTAGAGGATGTATGAATCAGATTTTTACAGTTAGGCAGATATGCGAGAAATATTTAGCAAATGGTAAGACGGTGTATGTTGCGTTTATGGATCTGGAGAAAGCATATGACAGAGTTGATAGGGAAGCAATGTGGAATGTGATGAGGTTATATGGAGTTGGTGGAAGGTTGTTGCAAGCAGTGAAAAGTTTCTACAAAGGTAGTAAAGAATGTGTTAGAATAGGAAATGAAGTGTATCCGGTGAGAGTGGGGCTGAGACAGGGATGTGTGATGTCGCCGTGGTTGTTTAACTTGTATGTTGATGGAGTGGTGAGAGAGGTGAATGCTCGAGTGCTTGGACGAGGATTAAAACTGGTTGCAACCACATAAGAGAAGCTTGGCCGATTAGTGACAGAATTTGGAAGAGTGTGTGAGAGAAGGAAGTTGAGAATTAATGTGGGTAAGAGTAAGGTTATAAGATGTACGAGAAGGGAAGGTGATGTAAGGTTGATTGTCATGTTGAATGGAGAGTTACTTGAGAAGGTGGATCAGTTTAAGTACTTGGGGTCTGTTGTTGCAGCAAATGATGGAGTGGAAGCAGATGTACGTCAGAGAGTAAATGAAGGTTGCAAAGTGTTGGGGTCAGTTAAGGGAGTAGTAAGAAATAGAGGGTTGGGCATGAATGTAAAGAGAGTTCTATATGAGAAAGTGATTGTACCAACTGTGATGTATGGATCGGAGTTGTGGGGAATGAAAGAGATGGAGAGACAGAAATTGAATGTGTTCAAGATGAAGTGTCTAAGGAGTAAAGCTGGTGTATCTAGAGTAGAAGGGATTAGGAACGAAGTGGTGAGGGTAAGAACGGGTATAAGAAATGAGTTAGCAGCTAGAGTGGATATTAATGTGTTGAGTTGGTTTGGCAATGTTGAGAGAATGGAAAATTGCTGCGTGCTAAAGGAGGTGATGAAATGCAAGAGTTGATGGGAGAAGTACAAGAGGAAGGCCAAGGTTTGGGTGGATGGATGGAGTCAAGAAAGCTCTGGGTGATAGGAGGATAGATGTGAGAGAGGCAAGAGAGCATGCCTAGAAATAGGAATTAATGGCGAGCGATTGTGACGCAGTTTCGGTAGGCCCTCTTCCGGTGCCTTAGATGACCGCAGAGGTAGCAGCAGTAGGGGATTCAGCATTATGAAGCTTCATCTGTGGTGGATAACGGGGGGAGGGTGGGCTGTGGCACCCTAGCAGTACCAGCTAAACTCTGTTGAGTCCCTTGTCAGGCTGGGAGGAACGTAGAGAGTAGAGGTCCCATTTTTGTTTTGTTTCATTTGATGATGTCGGCTACCCCCCAAAATTTGGGGAAGTGCCTTGGTATATGTATGTATATATATATATATATATATATATATATATATATATATATATATATATATATATATATATATATATATATATATATATATATAAAGAGAGAGAGAGAGAGAGAGAGAGGAGAGAGAGAGAGAGAGAGAGAGAGAGAGAGGGAGAGAGAGAGAGAGGCACCTTGTATATCCACCAGAGAGTTGCTTATGTCCCTTCTGGTGAATTTGCAAC
>NC_090734.1:84045240-84047740 GCF_036898095.1 Palaemon carinicauda
AGAAGAGCGGAATGAGTTCTGAAATGAGTTAACTAGGTGTGTAGAAGGACTGGGTAGAAGACTTATGTAGTTGTCAAAGGTGAATTAAATGATAGAGTGGGCACTGGAGAGGTAGAAGGTGTCATAGGGAAGTAAGGCGTACCAGGTGAAAATGAGAGTGGTGAGAGACTGGTAGATATGTGTGTTGAACAAGAGATGGTAATAAGTGCTAGCTTTTTCAAAAATAAAGATAAAAACAAGTATACATGGGTAAGAGGGGCAAATGGAAACGAAGTAATAAGGGCATTAATGGATTATGTATTGATAACTAAAAGAATGTTTGGAAGATTGAAAAACGTACATGTGTTTAGGGGTATGGCTAACGGTATGTCTGATAATTTTCTGGTGGAAGGAAAATTAGTTGTAGCAAAAGAGTGGGGGAATAGAGTAGGTGGATGTAAAAGGGAGCTAGTAAGGGTTGAAGACCTAATAAACCGGGGGGTAAAAAGTAATATCAGGAAAGGTTGAAAATGGCATATGACGAAGTGAAAGTAAGAGAAACTGGTAATTTAGAGGAGGAGTGGAAGTTAGTAAGAGAAAATTTTGTTGGGATTGCAAGTGATGTGTATGGCAAAGAAGGTTGTTGGAGGCAGCATGAGGAAGGGCAGTGAATGGTGGAATGAATGAGTGAAGGTAAAAGTGGAAGAGAAAAAGAGGCTTTTGAAGAATGGCTGCAGAGTAATTGTATGGAAAAGTATGAAAAATATAGAGAGAAAAGGGTGGAAGTAAATCGCAAGGTACGTGAGGCAAAGAGGGAATCTAACCTGAAGTGGGGTCAGGATTGGGTCAGTCATATGAAGAGAATAAGAAGAAGTTTTGGAAGAATTGAAGAGAGTTAGGAAGGCTGGCTCAAGAATTGAAGAGAGAGTGAAGATGGAAAGGGAATGTTGTTAAAAGAAGAGGAGCAAGGAAAAGGTTGGCAGAATATTTTGAAAGTTTACTGAATGTAAAGGATGATAGGGAGGCAGATATAATTGCTGTTGCAGGTGTTGAGGTGCCGGCGATGGGAGATGAGAATAAGAGAGAGATTACAATAGAGGAAATGATTAGAGCACTAGATGAAACGAGAGTAGGAAAATCATAAGGTATGGATGGTGTGAGAGCTGAGATGTTGAAGGAAGGGGGTGTGACTGTACTTGAATGGTTGATGAGACTGTTTAATTTGTGTTTTGTGTTGTCAACGGTACCAGTAGATTGGTTTGTGCATGTATTGTACCACTATATATGGGTAAGGGAGATGTGCATGAGTGTTGTAATTCAAGAGGTATTAGTTTGTTGAGTGTAGTTGGAAAAGTGTATGGTAGAGTACTGATTAATAGGATTAAGAATAAAACAGAGAATGCAATC
This sequence comes from Palaemon carinicauda, assembly GCF_036898095.1. Lineage (NCBI taxonomy): Eukaryota > Metazoa > Arthropoda > Malacostraca > Decapoda > Palaemonidae > Palaemon > Palaemon carinicauda. The sequence goes on from NC_090734.1 coordinate 84,046,627, forward strand.
CTAGAAGTACAAGATGGTTTTAGAAAAGGTAGAGGATGTATGAATCAGATTTTTACAGTTAGGCAGATATGCGAGAAATATTTAGCAAATGGTAAGACGGTGTATGTTGCGTTTATGGATCTGGAGAAAGCATATGACAGAGTTGATAGGGAAGCAATGTGGAATGTGATGAGGTTATATGGAGTTGGTGGAAGGTTGTTGCAAGCAGTGAAAAGTTTCTACAAAGGTAGTAAAGAATGTGTTAGAATAGGAAATGAAGTGTATCCGGTGAGAGTGGGGCTGAGACAGGGATGTGTGATGTCGCCGTGGTTGTTTAACTTGTATGTTGATGGAGTGGTGAGAGAGGTGAATGCTCGAGTGCTTGGACGAGGATTAAAACTGGTTGCAACCACATAAGAGAAGCTTGGCCGATTAGTGACAGAATTTGGAAGAGTGTGTGAGAGAAGGAAGTTGAGAATTAATGTGGGTAAGAGTAAGGTTATAAGATGTACGAGAAGGGAAGGTGATGTAAGGTTGATTGTCATGTTGAATGGAGAGTTACTTGAGAAGGTGGATCAGTTTAAGTACTTGGGGTCTGTTGTTGCAGCAAATGATGGAGTGGAAGCAGATGTACGTCAGAGAGTAAATGAAGGTTGCAAAGTGTTGGGGTCAGTTAAGGGAGTAGTAAGAAATAGAGGGTTGGGCATGAATGTAAAGAGAGTTCTATATGAGAAAGTGATTGTACCAACTGTGATGTATGGATCGGAGTTGTGGGGAATGAAAGAGATGGAGAGACAGAAATTGAATGTGTTCAAGATGAAGTGTCTAAGGAGTAAAGCTGGTGTATCTAGAGTAGAAGGGATTAGGAACGAAGTGGTGAGGGTAAGAACGGGTATAAGAAATGAGTTAGCAGCTAGAGTGGATATTAATGTGTTGAGTTGGTTTGGCAATGTTGAGAGAATGGAAAATTGCTGCGTGCTAAAGGAGGTGATGAATGCAAGAGTTGATGGGAGAAGTACAAGAGGAAGGCCAAGGTTTGGGTGGATGGATGGAGTCAAGAAAGCTCTGGGTGATAGGAGGATAGATGTGAGAGAGGCAAGAGAGCATGCTAGAAATAGGAATTAATGGCGAGCGA
>NC_090734.1:84052740-84070240 GCF_036898095.1 Palaemon carinicauda
CCCTGTCCTTTTTGGTTACTCCACTCATCCACCTAAGCATCCTCATCTCGGTTACGTTCAACTTTCTACCCTCTGTTTTCTTTAGGGGTGCTGCTTCCAATCCATATGTCATTGCTGGTCTGACCACTGCCTTGTGCACTCTAACCCTGGAAAAGGTTACATAGGTATAAAGCAAAAAAAAAAAAACAAAAAAAAAAAAACATGGTAAGTAGTTCTGATGAACAATGCATATTTGACAACTATAAGCATGCAAACACTAAGAATGAAAATATCCAAAGGTTACATATTAGCCACTAAAATCCGAAACAAATCATACAAAACAAATCATACAAAAAAAAAGTACTCAACTCAGGATTTTAATCCTCAGGCTCGCCTAAGCGACAATTTGCTTTTGCTTATCTCAGATCACAGGGGAGGCGTTACATATCTTGGTCTCACTCTCCGCCCTAGATTCTGTAATTAGAGATATGGTATGATAACAGTTGACAAAAAGTCCCAGTACATAAAATCAAATCATTCCCCCTGGATAAGAAAAATATGCAGATCCATAGAGACATCATAAGCAAAAAAGAGACACATACATTAAGTACAGGATGGCCATCGCATACAAAAAGAAAAGAATATCAAAAATGTTATCAATCATAATATTCTCATATAGCTATAATATACTAGCAAAGTGTTTACAAACCAAAGTACTAGTACATGGAAAAAAACAAAAAATCTGTGTGCACAATAAACTTACAGGCGACACCAACTGGGTCATTATATCTTCACACCGTGCCTGAGACGGTATGTTCATTGGTACACCACAGGGCTCATTTGGATACACCGTAGCCCCACCCTGTGTAGGAATGTTACCTCGACCTTCGCCTGCATGGGGCACCGGGCGGGAGGTCCTCCTTGGAACTTGTGGTTCTAAGGCCAAAGTTTCCCCCACCGGCAGAGGATCTGTCAGCATGACTGTTCGGACCCCCTCTGTCCTCCGCCAGCGGAAACAGGCAGGACCACATACTATCGGCCTACAACATATGCCCAATCCAATCAGGACGGCAAGAAAAACACTCATACTAGCTAAATAAAAGCCCACACTCAAAGTCCTATGGGATGTTTTTAAATTGACAAATTGATCATAGAAAGGGAAGTGATCTAAGGATATGGTTCCTAGTCGAGTCAGGTTAAGGTGAACTAACATGTGAGACACATTCTCACCTGGCAAGATGACAGAAGCTTTCAGCGCAGAAGTGTCCCTAACTCTTACTCGTTTATTCTTCCTTTTTTTTGGGGCCGGGTAGACGGTACCCGTCTCCTTGGACAGAGCACCCACCCTGATGTGTCAAGACAGTGACCCCTGGGGTCAACACTTTAACCTCATTCCCTGAGTCACACATCACCTTCTACTTCGACTCTCGACTCACAAACACAATCCAACGATGTCCTAAATTAACTATTTCCCTTTCGAAATCAGTCTTTACCACAAACCTACAACTATGCACAAAACTAGGCTCTTCCAGGTATACATCAAACAAACAAACATGCGCGGCAAGCGCGAAAAGTGCATACACACGTTCACACAACACATGTGCTTTCCCTATCCTAAACCTGTCTAAATTAGGCAAGGTCACAGCCCAAGTGTCCCTATGGTTTACAGCAAAGTAGGGCAGATCAATCGATACTTTAGTTGTGAATTCTTCTGTTTCTGTCTGTGTCCACATTGACTTTACTTCATACCAAAGAAAATATGAATCCTCATTCTTAACAGGTATCTCTATGGAAAAATAAAACTTGCCCTTTAACATAGTAACAGTCACGAATGACATTTGATAGAACTCCGCTAAATTTTTCTCTATAGTGGGGAATAAACATTGGCACAGCCTCATGAATTTTCTTAATTATCCTCAAAAATTCCCCGGAAGGCAAGATATCGGACGTGATTTCCCCCATAGTTGCCACTTGATGAATTTGGCTTGCCACGTTTACTAAATGTAAAGTTAGCTCACTAGCTACAAAAGCTAATTATGTAGCACTTTCTACATAAATCACATCTCTCTGGACTTGTTCTATCTTCTTTCGGAACTTATTAATCCTATTCTCCAACACTCTTAGCGCCTCCTGTCCTTTAGTTACTGCTATAGAAACTGTCTTCAGTTTCTCATTTACGATATGGGTATGAGATATTACTTTATTCATCATGACGTGCATGTTTTTTGCTTCTTTAGTTAGCGCAGTCTCCAACTGATCGAGTTCCGACCAGGTAATTAGCCCAGTCCAACCTCCAGTCAATTCGCCAATCGAATTAACAACGCTTTTCTTCCTATTCCCTTTTGAAGTCCCGAAGTCTTCGAAAGTATACAATGATTTACCAAGGGCTCTTTTTACGTTATCAAGAATCGCTCTTAACTTAACTACAGCACCATGTTCTTTAACCAGTTTCAATTGATCCTCTAACTTGTTAATCTGAACCAGAATTCTAACCAGTGGACTCGCAACTTTCACGAGATCATAACTAACCAACAAAACATGTACGTCAGACGTAAAAGATAACCTGAATCTTTCATCTAAGACTACGCCTTTGCGTACTCTCAGTTCACTGTTCACACACACGTAAGCAGTTAGCAAACACACTGCCGCAAAAAATCGAACATTTCCCATGGCTAACTAGTTAACCTAAGCCTATTGCTAAATCTGGATAAATGACACCAAGCCTAGGCTCACTGGCTTTTATAGAACTGTCGCCTCTCTCTCTCTCTCTCTCATTAGAAAAGGGAGTTCGAGCAAAGTGCAGAAACTCAGCTGATCTGTCATTGGAATCCAAAACAGGGTAAATTTCTGACATATTCCGATTATCTGAACTCGTCCTCTCATTTTCTGGCACTATCTTGACGATAGAGGTGTGAACCTCATATACATTACCTTTTGCAATGCTTTTCACAGTTATTTCATCATGGTTAATATGGATCACCCTGAATAGACCAATAAAAGCTGATTCGAACTTATGCTCTTTACCCTGAAGCCGCTTTATATACACATGGTCACCAATTTGAATTTCATGTGATTTCATTTTGAATCTCCTGTTGTAACTACGAATGTTTCTCTCATGGGCTATCTTTAGAAACTTATTTGTAACTTCAAAAGCCCTCTTATTTACATTGGCAACATAAGTTCAAAAATCCTCTACGTTATACACAGGTAATTTCTCCTTTTTCATGAAAACATTATATGGCAAATTTGGATCCTGACCGAAAACCGAATAATAAGGCGTATCGCCAACACTCTCATTATATCATGTGTTTAGGGCAAACTGAGCTGTAGACAACATATCCGACCATATACTCAGGTTATCTGCTACTAGGTATTTAAGCATACTAATCAAGACTCTATTCGTAGATCTGCCAACCCGTTTGAACTAGGCCTATATGCAAGAATGGGAGAATGCTTAACTCCATACAATTCAGATATTCGACTGAATACTTCATTTAAAGATTTGGTTCCGTGATCTGATAAAATTTCTCTAGGAGTACCGAACAGTTCAATGAAAGATTTAAGAGCTGTAGCGACTTCCTGTGCAGACTTGTCAATCAAAGGTTGCACGAATGTATATTTAGTTCAGGCAGATACTAGAAAAAAAATATACTCATGTCCTGCGTGTGATACAGGCAAGGGGCCTATCAAATCAATGTGTACACATTGCCATCTCTCTTTAACTAAATGCCAGACTTGAGTAGGAGGTACATTTAATCTATATGATCGGAACAGGTGACAAAGGTGACATGCATCTACATAATTATTTATCATACGTTTCATGCCTTTCCAATAGAAATGATCAGTGGCTCTTCTGAGTGTATTCGCTATGCCCACGTGACCGGCACAACGGCGATGAATGCGATAATGCCATATCGTTACTTATGGAAGGAGTGGGTAATACAGTTCGATGAATTAACTCGTTTCGTTTCAAATCAGTGACATACAAAACATCGTCTTCTATTACAAATCTATTAGATGGAAGCGAGACCTCAGTAGGAAATTCTTCTGTTTCCCCTCTAACATAAGCTTTAACTCTTCCCCATACAGGATCTTCATTCTGTGCCTTAATCAGTTGTGTTATTTCCCAATCACAATAATCATCATGGATGTCGTAAGCTTCAAGGACAGGTTCATTCATACACTGGGCATTCGCTTTATCCATTCTTTCACTGGGCCCAACAAACTCACGCACACGCTCCGTACTATCAGTTGACGTTTCTCCCAGCTGGGAGGGGCCATTAGGTACCGTTGGCTCACTTTCCCGCACACCCTGTGACGTACTCATCGACCTCGTTATAGCGGCCACAGAACGAGATAAGGTATCCGCTACTACATTCGTTCGACTGGGAATGTATTCGAATCCAACGATATCAAATTCTAACAATGCCTCCAACCATCTAGCTTGACGACTTAACAAATCTGATTTCTTGAAAATATACAATAGGGGCTGATGATCAGACTTAATACAAATTCTATGTCCCAACAGAAAATAATGATTTCTTTCTAATACCCACTTAATGGCCAGTGCCTCTTTATCTAACAATGAATAACGGTTTCCGGGCACCTTAATGCTCGTGAAGCGAACGCTACTGGGCGGAGAACTCCGTCATCATCTATCTGTTCTATGACTCCGTCAATAGCCATGTCGCTAGCATTGCATATCACGTAGAACCCCCGATCAAATTTAGGGAAGACTAAGAAACTATCTACACACAAAGCTTGTTTCAACTTTTGAAATGCATCTCCATGTTCTCGACTCCATTCAAAATTCTCTGTTTTTCTAAGAGTATCTAAGCGTCGTGAGATTTTTCCGAAGTCTTTAATGAATCGTGTGTAATAAGAGGCTAACCCCAAAAATAAACTAACTTGCTTAGGGGTTAATGGCCGCGGCTAGGTCAAAATAGCTTCTATCTTGTGTGCCATCGGGCTTACGCCCTTGTTAGTTAACTTGTGTCCTAGAAATTGAACCTTTGGCTGGGACAGATGACACTTTGCTAGGTTGACCTTCAAATTATTGCGTCTCAACGCCTCAAGAACTTTAACAAAATTAGTCATGGGTTCTTCTATAGTATTTCATAAAATTATTATGTCACCAAGGTAGATTAACACTGCATTGCCTACCAATCTAGAAAATATGCTCATCATTACACATAAAAAAATGCACAGGCAGATTCTTTAATCCAAATAGCAAAGTATTAAAGGAGTACAATAAGTTGCCGGCAATAAATGCAGTTTTCTCTCTACTCTTGGGATCGAGTGCTATTTGGTGACACCTAGGTTTAAGATCTAACGTCGAAAAGAACATGTTATTCCTGATCTTACACAAAATCTCTTCGATGGAAGGTAAGAGGAACAAATCACTTCTCGTTACACTATTCAGTTTACGGTAATCTACACATATGTGTAAAGCACCAGACTTTTTCTTTACGACTACGAAAAGTGATCGCCAAGGAGAATCAGAGACCGAGATAATTCCATTCTCTTTCATCTCTGCTAACTGTCTATTTACTTCAGCCTGATATGGAAAAGGTACTCTATAGGGGTACGTTACAACTGGCGTAATGTCTCCCGTATCCATACTAAAAGGCATAAAATTACAATAACCCGGAGGTTCTTCCTCTAAAACAAGTACGTCTTGATACTCTTCCAATAACTCGGCCACATAGAAATGATACTGAAAATGTGTTAAACTATATCATAACTCTTTTAAGACGCATGCACGATCTAATGAGGTACTTTGCCGAAAGGTGCCGTTAAACATTAAATCAACATTCATTACTACCCACACAATTAGCGTATTCTCTCTAATCAACACTGGTACCGATGCAAGGTTATGGAATAATATCCTTACTTTCCCCTCTTTTATCTGCACTATTGAGTCCTGCAACAAGTTATCTTCAAAGTCTACATGAGGCATAAGTACATCCACCCCTTCTTTCACATCTTCGTTACACACATACAGTTCAAACACAAGGGTCTATACACACTTCTTGTGTGAGTCGAAAGTCCCACTTATCAGTTACATGAGCAATAGGTTCTATTACAGGTGCTACTGATACAACTGTTCCTTCTATGGGTAGGATACGATCCCTCATGGTTACAGTTAATCCCTCAGGACATGAAAGTTCATTTAACCCTAATAACCAGATCGCGTCTGAACCAAATACGACGTAGGGACACGTAGAAATCATTAATAAGTTTCTCGCCTCCCCACTCAAAAGGTTATGCACAAAAACTATTTATGAGATCTTCTTTTCCCCGAGACTATGACATTTTAACGGAACCTCATTTTACACTTGATTGACTATAATGCGTGTTTCCACAATAAGAGACACAAATGCCCCTGTATTTATTAAACAATTTTTAATACCAGAAAGGAACTTAACTCTGATAACAGGTTGCTGGGGTTCTGCCATCGATCTTCTTCCTACTGGGTCATCCTTGGTGCCACTGGCACCACTGGGGAGTGTCCTTGTGCTTGCGGTGGTGACCAAGGCGCAGGCGGTAGTTGTGTCGCTAGGGGCCTCCTGCTGCCGGTGACGCTGGTGTTGCTCCCACGCTGGGGGTTCGAGTCGCATTACATTTGCTAGGGTAGTATCCCCGATGTTTTCTGTTAAAAAAATGCATCCTCTTCTGAAATTTTGACTTCTGATTTGCTCATTGCCCCGACGATTTCTTCTGTCCATTCAGATGGTTCCCGGACTATGACGACGACGATGAAGGTTGCAGTGGCCTATGTCCTTGCAGCTGGAGTATTTCCTCCGTACTTTCCATGAGAATCTTCACGTTGTCCATCACCCTCTCTACGGGTACAGGCTGAAACGGTATCCCCCACTGTTTTATATATATATATATATATATATATATATATATATATATATATATATATATATATATATATATATATATATATATATATATATATATATATATATATATATATATATATATATATATATATATATATATATATATATATATATATATATATATATATATATATATATATATATATATTTTTTTTTGTCTACATATGTATATATGTATGGATGCACATATATATATATATATATATATATATATATATATATATATATATATATATATATATATATATATATATATATATATATATATATATATATATATATATATATATATATATATATATATATATATATATATATATATATATATATATATATATATATATATATATATATATATATATATATATATATATATATATATATATATATATATATATATATATATATATAGCGGATTTTGAGCGAAGCAAAAAATCTATTTTTGGGTGAGATGGCCATGTCGTCCTGATGGAAGTTCCTATAGGGTAGCTTCCTAGGGTATATTACAACTACGGCAATATTCCCAGAGAAATTACCTTAAGGTACCCAGAATTCCTAATGAAAGGGATATCGCGACATATCAGAGGACGTATTCTTGACACGCCACATGGCAATCTGCACCCCAAACAGAGATAACACATCGAGGGGTCAATTTGCAAGAAACGAAAACGGGAAAGAAAAAGGGGGAGCCGCACCTAAGGCTCCCTCTTCTCCAGTTTCGTAAGCATGCCTGGTGACAATCCTGGCGCCATCTGTATTCCTTGTAGCGAACACGAAGTGCTACAGATACTGTATGTAGGGAGGGGTCCTACAGCCCTTTCATAGAAAGGGAAGGGCAGGTCCATCAGGACGACATGGCCATCTCACCCAAAAATAGATTTTTCGCTTCGCTCAAAATCCGTTTTTTGGGGTCAAGCCATGTCGTCCTGATGGAAGTATACCAGAGCGTTACTGTATCTGTGGATTCTCAGAACGTGCAGTACTACCCGGTTGTAATTTTTCCCGGTCGACTAGACCGAGAGACCTAAGATGTTACCGTTATACATCTTTTCAAGTAACCATAAACCATGTTTTGAGATTCCTGCCCCCTACAGGGATGAGTCCTACTTGACTCTGGAAAAGTCTCGAAGAGTACATATACCTATGTATGAATACCAGTCAAGCTAATATAGTGGTCTCACCCTACATTAAGTAAAGCGTAGTTTATAATGAACCACTGCGTTAATATGAAATATCGACCAGTTCTCAGCACAATACTTGTATTGGACAAAGGTTTATATCCGCATAGGAGGAAACATGTAAAACCGCCACCGTCCCCTTCTGGGACGGAGTCCTCCCGTTAAGGGAAAGCATAAACCAATGCAACATAGCCTGCATACAGGAACAATCTATTAGAATTATCCCAGATAAATATACATAGAATGAATGCACAATTATATCAATAAATTGACACATGTGGAGGAGACGCAAGGTTCTCAAGAACAAGTTTATTGAAAGACAATAAACAGACAGGTTAACAACAATTCTATATATATATATATATATATATATATATATATATATATATATATATATATATATATATATATATATATATATATAGATATATATATATATATATATATATATATATATATATATATAGATATATATATATATATATATATATATATATATATATATATATATATATATATATATATATATATATATATATATATATATATATATATATATATATATATATATATATATATATATATATATATATATCTATATATATATCTATATATATATATATATATATATATATATATATATATATATATATATATATATATATATATATATATATATATATATCTATATATATATATATATATATATATATATATATATATAAGAAGAGGATAACCAAAACTTTAAGCATAAGTCTGATAGTAAACAGAAACTTGTTTATATGAAAGAAAAACATTAGTGCTACTTTTAACATACCGAGGTATGAAGGTCAGAAAAGTCTGTATTACTAATCAGTTACATTAGCGTTAGAAATGCTCGGCACACATGTCTGCACTTATGCTAGGTTCACCTTTGGAAGTGGAGCAGTCAACGTGGGCACCTCAGTGCCCTCACTTAGTTTGTAGCACAATATGTAACTACACACTCACCCTGGAATTAATTGTCCCAATTAAAACCACTGTTCCTCGCAGAGTTAAACAGCAGGATTAACGACGCAACCCACTGCTACCACAGAACTCTTTAGTTGCTCCACTTGCTTCACATAGTGGCGAAAGAACACTCTGGAAGACTTCCAGCCAGTGTATGAACGAAGATGCTCAAAATCCATACAATTAAGGAAATTTAAGGATGAAGCAACTTTCCTCGGATCGTGACCTGCGGGTGTACTGTCAGGATCCGCTCTGCGAATAAAATATGAGATTTTTGCCCTGAGTTGATTCAGTGATAAATTTGAGCCTGATGTTTCTCCCCTGAATAGTTGACCACCCTTGAAGTCTGAAGTTCTATGAAGATAGACCTTTAGGCATTTTACTGGACATAGAGATGCATCTTCTTTCAGAGGGCAGTTTCTCCAGGGAACCCACCTGTTGGTGGGTAACTCATTCTTGGTGAGAAACATAGGATCCAGAAACATGTTCAGTTCTCCCCCATCCGGGAACTGAACACGAACTTCCTCTCTCGAGAGGGCTACAATCTCACTAACCCTGGCCCCGGACGCGAGTGGAAATAGGAAAATAACTTTTGGGTCAAATCCATTAATGCACCCTCCTCATGGCTCCACAGAGAAGCGAAATGAAGAACTTTGTCTAAAGGCCATGAAATGGGCTTTGGAGGTGCTGAAGGTCTGAGCCTAGCGCAGGTTTTCAGAACTTTATTGCCTTCTAAAAGATTTGCACTTATTTTCCTCTAGGAAGTCTATGCTGGCTTCCGAAATCCCAAAACGCTTTCTCTCCGCTAGGGAGAGAAAATCATGAGCTGCAGGGTCCGGGTTTTCTGTAATTAAGTGCAGACAGAAGACTTCTGGACTCGCTGGGTCAGAACTGGATCTGGTAGCGGTACAAATTTCAGCCGTAGTTCCAATGCCAGGGGGAACCACACGCTGTTCGACCACTTGTGGGCCACTATTGCCGCTACCCCCTTGAAGGATCTCAGTTGTTGAGGACTCTATACAGAAGATTGTGAGGAGGGAACAGATAAATCCTGAACCATCTGTTCCAGTCGAGGGACATCGCGTCCACTGCTTCCACTATGGGGTCCTCGTACGGGTACACGTACAGGGGCAACTTCTTGTTGTCTTTCGTGGCAAAGAGGTCTATCTGCAGTTCTGGGACTTGACTCAAGATGAAGGAGAATGATCCTGTGTCTAGGGACCATTCCGACTCTATCGGTGTGAACCTGGATAGAGCGTCCGCTGTCACATTGCGAACTCCTTGAAGGTGAACTGCCGACAGGTACCACTTCTTCTTTTCCGCCAATCGGAAGATGGCCAACATCACCTGGTTGAGAGGTGGTGACCTTGATCCTTGTCGATTCAAGCATCTCACAAGTACCTCGCTGTCCATCACCACCTTATGTGGATCGAGTGACGCGGGGAGACTTTCTTTAAGGTAAGGAGCACTGCCATAGCTTCTAGAAAGTTTATGTAAAAAGGTCTTGAATAGCTTGGACCAAGTCCCCTGGACATTTTTTCCGATGAGAGTGACCTCCCCATCCCTCCTTCGAGGTGTCTGAGTGAATTGTCACCGACGGGGGAGGTGGCTGAGGAAGAACCGATTTCTTTAGATGTCTGGCTCGGGACCACGGCCTGAGAAGAGTACGTAGCCGAAACAGAACTGGTCTTCTCAGCTATCTTCGCGCGTTTGATGCATAACTTCTCCAAACTCCGGTTGCATCCTTTAGCTGTGCTCTTAGCACTGGGTCTGTCACCGAAGCAAACTGGAGAGAACCCAGTACCCTCTCCTGTTCGCGTCTTGATATCCTTTCGTAATCTAGAAGTCTCTTGACAGAACCCCCTATCTCCTTCCTTTGCTTCGACGAAATGGAGAAACGGTCTGACATTAGGTCCCAGTGGATTCCTAGCCACTGGAACTTTAGAGATGGAGAAAGTCGAGACTTTTTCTGTTGATCTTGAAACCTAGATACTCTAGGAACTGGATCACTTGACTGGAAGCTTGCAAGCATTCTGTCTCGGATGCTGCCCACACCAGCCAGTCGTCCAGGTAGGCTACTACCTGAATTCCCTTTAGGCGTAATTGTTTGAGAGCTACGCTCGCAAGCTTCGTGAAGATCCTTGGCACTATATTTACCCCGAATGCCATGGCTCCGAAGGCGTATAGTCTTCGTAGTAGCTTGAACCCTAGGTAGGGGGAGAGTCGACGGTTGATTGGAACGTGCCAATAGGCATCTGACAAGTCTATGGAGACAGAATATGCCCTTTTGGGCAGTAAGGTCCTTATGTGTTGCAGTGTTAGCATCTTGAACTTGCAATTCGCTATGAATTTGTTGAGTGGCGACAAGTCTGGAATGACTCTGAGCTTTTCCGAGTCTTTCTTGGGAACACAAAACAGCCTCCCTTGGAATTTGATGGAATTCACCCTTCGGATCACTTTTTTCTCCAACAGTTCTTGGACGTACTCCTCCAGAACGGGGGTGGAGTGTTGGAAAAACCGAGGGCACGGGGTGGAATGCTGTACCAGCTCCAGCCCAGTCCGTTCTTGAGTAGGCTGTGGGCCCGGGGATCGAAGGTCCACCGATCCCGAAAATTCTGAAGTCTCCCTCCCACCGGCATCATCTCACTTGGACTGCCGTCCTGAGGTCTTGCCTCCCTGACCGCGACCACCCCTGAATCTCCTTCCCCTTGAGGGGCGCCTAGACGAGCCTCTGGCTGTTCCTCTAGGCTTTGCTCGAAAGGAAGTTGACTGCCCTTCGAACATTGGGTATAATGCCGGGGACTACGTCGACACGGCCTGGGGTACCCACTGGAAAGTGGTCGGGGTTTGTACCACCATCTGGGGCACTGGAGGCATCAGCAACTGTTGTTGCTGTTACTGTTCAACTGGCTTGGCTGGCCGAGACGGTAGCCTAGGCCTTTTAGTCTCCCTCTTTGGTTGGGGACCCTCATCCGGGGAAGACTTTCTCTTGATAGACAGGCCCCACTTTTGGAGAAGATTTCTATTCTCCGTGGTGGCCTTATCCACAACTTCTTTGACCAATTCGCTAGGGAAAAGGTCTTTGCCCCAAATGTTGGAGGAATTTAGTTTCCTTGGCTCGTGCCTCACCGTAGCCGAGGTGAACACGAACTCCCTACAAGCTCTCCTCGTCCCTGACGAAGCTGTAAAGATCCTTCATCACTGTGGCCATATGAATCTTGGCCACTACCATGAACATTTCATGGACCTTGGGGTCACTTGCCATCGTCTCAAGAGTGGTCTGAAGAGACATTGAGGCAGCCAGTCTTTTAACTTTTGAGTTTGTGAAGCCCTTCTCTTTCATCGAAGATGAAAGCAAAGCTTTAGCCTTAGCATGGTCCATCACTATGACCTCCATCGGCTCTGTCTCCTCCTTTGAAGCTGGCTCCTTCCTCAACCGGACATAACAGTCCGGATATGACCCTTTGCTGGGCCAGAATTCCACTTCCTCAAGGGGAACTGAACCCAGCTTATCCGACATGAAGATCTTTCCAGTCGTCATCAGCATGTGCTCGGCATATCTCCACGGGTTAGCATCTGAGCACAAGGGAAGGTCTTTCACATTGAGCCTTTTCTGGGGCCCACGTGATGCTGCAAGCTTCTGCATCCGCAGTTCCATTGCAGCCGCCTTCTCCATATTCTCCTTCTGCATTCGTTGGATCATTCCAACAATGGAGGAGAGGGCCTGTCCCAGCTCTACTGGGAGAGTGGACGATGTTGAGGGAATAGGTTCAGGGATCAGAACCGGAGCAGCCGCCACCTTGTTGGCTTCTTCCTCTACGATGTCTGGGGCTTGATCTTCATCCTGGCCTCCTGCCAGGAGGTCTTCCTCCAGACGCTCGGACACATCTGAGATCCTGTCGTCCAACTGGATGTCTTGCACGGCGACCGCCACTTCAGCATCCGCCTGGATCTGAACTAGGGGGATCTCCTCTTGAGGCTGGGGAATCACTGCATCAGCTGATGCCCAAGGGAAAAGGTAAGCCCTCATCTTCTCCCTTGGAAGATAAGGTCCAGAGGTGTTCTTTTGGAAGCTCCTTACCCAGGTGCGAAGCTTCCCCCTTGCTATATCCCTTGATTCCGCTGTCCTAGGGGAATCAAAAGCTTCAATAATCAGGTTAGAGCACACGGTACATACCTGGGGGTCCCATTACCGGAGATCACCCTTGGAGACAGCGCATGCTGCGTGCCTCCTACATAATCCATGTGCGCAGAGGTTCTTACTGCGGACGTTGCAGAGAGCACTTCCGCACTTCGGACGTACCTCCTGCAAAGAGAAGAAATTTCCATGAGTATCAAGTGAACTATGTATCACTGGATATGCACAGTTTAGCATAACAATTCAGAAAGGAAAGACAAAAACTTGTGTTTCCCTCACAACCAATTGTTGCAGCCTTCCAGATAATAAAATCGCATGGTTAATCTCTTCTAGAATAACCAATGAAAAGTTTCCAGAGGAAACAGGTGGAGCTCACACCTAAGCAATGATTTTAAAATCCTGGATCATAGACAAGAAAGAACTCACTTTCTTATCTGTAAGGCAACAGCAAAGGGCTGTGCAAGACAACACAAAAGTGTTAGAACACACAGTGCTGTACCAAAACTTATACTATAGTTTTCTTCTTACAGTATATGCTATACTGAAGAATACTGGTACAGTATAGAAGGTTATGTGCTGGCCGGCACTTGCCAGCTGGCACACACCATAACTAGCTTTAAAGTATACTACTTAACAGCTATAAGGCGCCAGAACGCTGGTTCAAATGCATGTGCCGGCCGGCAGTAACTGCCGGCCGGCAACAGCCCATGTCGGTTACACAAGGTAGCACCGGGCTGCCAGCCACTGCTCCTGGCGACCGGCAGACAAGGGCTGACATTAGCCGGCCAGCAAAGGTAAACAACCGATGCCAGCCAGCAGCAAAAGAACCAGAGGACTACGACTGCCCGGCTGCCGGCCTCATAGGTCGGCAGCCGGGTCGGGTACAGCACTAGAAGAAAACAGAATGGATGCCGGGATAAGAGCGTAAACTACCTCCAAGCCCGGCAATCCGAAAGAATGCATATAAGGAAGGGGAGAATCTAATTCAGGCTTCCTGATCAATGCCATCTGACTCACAGGCAGGCATGGATGAGTGATCAAGGGAGGTCCGTTCAGCACTCAAAGCAGAAGACCCTTGCCGGCCGGCAAAGGACTGAGTCAATTCCACATCCTAACCTATCCTAGGTCCAGATGTAGAATGACGTACAGTACTGTAATGGCTAGGCCATTACGGAGATAGAGAGGGAAGGGAAAAAAGGGGATCCTACCAACCTTGCTTTAGTGAAGGATCACCCGCAGCCAAGGAAACTCATCTTAGCCTAAGGGAGATCCAAGGAGGGAGGCCAGCAATACTTGCCAGCTCCCAAAGAACCAAAGCAAGGAAGGTGTTGCTACTCCCAGGGAAAGGATCTTATCCTCCCACCGAGAACAGCAACAAGGACTAGTCTGCTAGATCACAAAAGAAGGAATCATCTCGTACAGAAACCTTCGGTAGTGACCTAAGGAGGCTAAGCCTCCTATGTCTGTGTCAGGCCAGCGAGGGAGACTCTACCCCAAGCCAGACAAACACAGACTCAGACTAAAAACTCTGTTGTTCTGTCCCTCTCTGAAACCAGACTTACTGGAACAGGAGGGTAGAGTAACACCCCAGTATAGTTTTATCGAAAGTTAATTCAAATAAACCACTTAGGGATAAGCCTAAGGCTTAAACAGAGGGAAAGGGATTGCATACCTTCTCCGAAGAAAAGAAAGCAACCGGGGAGTATGAGAAAGTATACTAAGGCTCCATAAGCAACTTAGCCTAGGCACTAAGAGAATCGATTACCTAAATCACCGAAACTCGCTCGTATACTATCTTGGAAATATTCAACATAATATTAAATGTATAAAAAACAGCTTCAATAAAATTTTAATACACTCGGAAAACCAAAATCATGCATGAAGTACTAGGACCAAACGACTAGGCTACATGGCCTAGCGTAGGCCAGAATTGGCGAATACTTCGCCAAAATAATACTAAAGCACGAAAGGAAATCCTATGTAACGCTAAATAGCTAAAATTTATTAAAGCAAAACAACCGGGAATGTCGCTCTGGCTAACTAAAACTCATACCTAGCGAGCAACAGCGTCCATGACGCCTCCGGTAGGCTACAGCTCTTGTAACAAAGATTAATCCTATTAATCACTTAAAAATATACCAAGAGCCTACATTTATACATAAAAGAAATGGTACTCAACTTATCAGAGGCCGAGGAAGTTGAAGAAGCCATGAAAAGCTGAATAAATCCAAGATTTGCGAGAAACACAGGAAAAAACACCGAGTTGTTAAGCTACAAAAAAAGGAATGCAGATGGCGCCAGGCACGCTTACGAAACTGGAGAAGAGGGAGCCTTGGGAGCGGCTCCACCTTTTTCTTTCCCGTTTTCGTTTCTTGCCAATTGACCCCTCGATGTGTTATCTCTGTTTGGGGTGCAGATTGCCATGTGGCGTGTCAAGAATACGACCTCTGATATGTCGCGATATCCCTTTCATTAGGGATATTCGCTCCAGGAGTTACAATTCTGGGTACCTTAAGGTAAATTCTCTGAGAATATCGCCGTAGTTGTAATATACCTTAGGAAGCTACCCTATAGGAACTTCCATCAGGACGACATGGCTTGAGCCCAAAAATATATATATATATGATTGAAGTCACATGGATGTATATCTCTGCCCATATTAATGAATATTATGATCATAGTGAAGCATATAGGCGATATTAAAAGATCTTTCATACACACATATGTATACCAAGGCATTTCCCCAAAATATTTGGGGGTAGCCGACATCAACCAAGGAAACAAAAACAGAAAGGAGACCTCTGCTCTCTACGTTCCTCCCAGCCTGACAAGGTACTCAACCGAGTTCAGCTGCTGCAGCTAGGATGCCACAGCCCACCCTCCCCCGTTATCCACTACAGATGAAGCTTCATAATGCTGAATCCCCTACTTCTGCTACCTCCGCGGTCATCTAAGGCACTGGGAGAAGCAGCAGGGTCTTTCAGAACTACGTCACAATCGCTCGCCATTCATTCCTATTTTTAGCACGCTCTCTTGGCTCTCTCACATCTATCCTCCTTTCACCCAGAGCTTCCTTCACTCCATCAATCCACCCAAACCTTGGCCTTCCTCTTGTACTTCTTCCATCAAGTCTTGCATTCATCACCTTCTTTAGCAGACAGCCATTTTCCATTCTCTCAACAGGGCCAAACCTCCTTTATACATTAATATCCACTCTATCTGCTAACTCGTTTCTTCCACCCGTTCTTACTCTCACCACTTCGTTCCTAATCCTATCTACTCAAGATACACCAGCCATACTCCTTAGACACTTCATCTCAAACACATTCAATTTCTGTCTCTCCATCACTTTCATTCCCCACAACTCCGATCCATACATCACAGTTGGTACAAAAACTTTCTCATATAGAACTCTCTTTACATTCATGCCCAACCCTCTATTTTTTACTACTCCCTTAACTGCCACCAACAAATTTCAACCTTCATTCACTCTCTGACGTACATCTGCTTCCACTCCATCATTTGCTGCAACGACAGACCCCAAGTACTTAAACTGATCCACCTTCTCAAGTAACTCCATTCAACATGACATTCAACCTTACACCACCTTCCCTTCTCGTACATCTCACAACCTTACTCTTACCCACATTAACTCTCAACTTCCTTCTCTCACACACTCTTCCAAATTCTGTCACTAATCGGTCAAGCTTCTCTTCTGTTTCTGCAACCAGTATAGTATCATCCGCAAACAACATCTGATTTACCTCCCATTCATGCTCATTCTTGTCTACCAGTTTTAATCCTCGTCCAAGCACTCGAGCATTCACCTCTCTCACCACTCCATCTGCAAACAAGTTAAACAACCATGGCGACATCACACATCCCTGTTTCGGCCCCACTCTCACCGGAAACCAATCGCTCACTTCATTTCCTATCATAACACATGCTTTACTACCTTTATAGAAACATTTCACTGCTAGCAACAACCTTCCACCAACTCTATATAACCTAATCACATTCCATATAGCTTCCTATCGACTCTGTCATACGCTTTCTCCAGATCCATAAACGCAACATACACCTCCTTAACTTTTGCTAAATATTTCTCGCATATTTGCCTTACTGTAAAAATCTGATTCCTACAACCCCTACCTCTTCAAAAACAACCCTGTACTTCTAAGATTGCATTCTCTGTTTTATCCTTAATCCTATTAATCATTTTTGTACCATACACTTTTTCAATTACACTCAACAAACTAATACCTCTTGAATTACAACACTCATGCACATCTCCCTTACTTTTA
>NC_090734.1:84075240-84080240 GCF_036898095.1 Palaemon carinicauda
GTAATTCCTTATCCCATCCAGAACCATTAATCAAATAATATTTCTTTACCATAGATTTCAGGGTTTGATGAAATCTCTCCAGAGCTCCCTGACTTTCTGGATGATATGGAGAAGAGGTCACATGTTTTATATTTAACTCTGCCATTTTATCTCTGAAATACCTGCTAACAAAATTAGAAACACAATCCGATTGAATAATTTTAGGCATCCCAAACCTGGTAAAAAAGTCAATAAGTACATCTACAATTTTAACACTTTTTATCGCACGTAGTGGTATTGCCTCGGGATATCGAGGCATCCTATCCATGATAGTCAAAATATATTCATTTCCGCTACGAGTCCTTGGTAATGGTCCAACAATATCAATAATGACCTCCTTGAAAGGTTCAAACGCCACTGGAATAGGACATAGAGGCGCTTTTGGAATAAGCTGATTAGGTTTACCGACCTTCTGACAAACATCACAGCTATTGACAAACTTCTTTACGTCCGCCTTCAACTTCGGCCAATAATAATTCATTAACGACTCGCCAGAAGTCTTATGAATGCCAAAATGTCCGGCCAAACCACTTTCATGCGCCAATGATATCAACTCATTCCTGTAAACAAATGGAACCATTATCTGTTTCAAAATTTAAAATCAAAGTTATCAGCCTCCATAGGCCTAGTAAACTATATAAAATATTATTAATTATTTTAAATTTCGAACCGGTTATATCAGTCACCTCACCTGACTCAATAGGGAGATCCCGAAAATCGTTTTTCTGAGCTTTGATAAGATCTTCAATAGTCCAATTCAGTTTGTCCTTCAAAATCCCAAGATCTACAACCACGCTATCACTGCGTTCTAAACTACTTAAACCTAGATCAATTATTGACGCTGCAGCGTCAACAACTCTAGCACTAGAACGAGTAACTGCTGCTACTTCACTATCAGAGTTTATCAGTATGGGACAAGTATTATTCTTCAGAGCAACATCATTCCCTATCACAACATCAACATTTTTAACCGGGTTTTATCAACGATGGCCAATTTCAAATTCCCTGCAAAGGAAGGACAGATTAAATTAAAATTTTCCATGGCATACGAGTTTACCGTATCAGGAAAACCAGCCAATAACACAAATTTCCCACTTTTTGGTACAAAATTGCAAGGTAATGCCTCCCTTAGAATCAAAGACTGAGCTGCACCGGTATCAGGCAAAATACGCACTCGTCTTTTCTCGGACGAATTGGCGAAGGAGACACTACCGAAGGACAAATACTTATTAAAACAACCATGTAGTCATTGATCAGCAGACGTTGTTGGGGTCGGTTCTCTCTCTCTCTCTTCCACACCCATGACTGGCCTAACATTAGCATTTTGTGATTTTCTAAACGCGTAACACATGCTCCTTATGTGCCCCTTATTATTGCAAAAGAAGCACGTCAATGTCCTCAATTTCTCTAGATTATATATATTTGGCCTATTACCTCTGTTAGGAGAAAAATTATTATTAGCATTACCCTGATTATTATTACTTCCATGATTATTTCTATTAAACACCATGGCATTATTTTTGGGATTAGCATTACTATCTCTACCCATCTTAACCCAACTAGAGTTCACATTTGTCGTTACTCCCCCTAACTCACTCTTATGAGACAAGCAATATTCGTCACTAGCGATGGTTACCTCCTGAACGGTCTCGAGTTTTAACTCTTCGAGGTGGACCTTCAGTTTATCAGGGACACATCTCTTAAACTCCTCCACCAATATTAACTCTTTCAATCTCTCAAAATATCCAACTTCCTTGGACTTGAACCAATCACTAGCATACTGTTCCTTCGCCCTGGCAAATTCAACAAAAGTTTGTTCCCTACATTTTTCTAAGTTCCAGAAGCGTTGCCTATAAGCTTCAGGGACTAACTCATAGGCCTTCAAGACAATAGCCTTCACACTCTCATAATCTGCTGATAGATCCTCCTTCGGCGTTACATATACCCTCTGAGGTCTTCCAACCAATTTACTTTGTATAAGAGTGGTCCAATACTCTTTGGGCCACTCCAACCTTGCTACAATCCTCTCAAATGACAAAAAACTCTGCTACATTATTCTCTTCAAATTTAGGTATAAATTTCAGAGCCTGCGCTAAATTAATAGCAGGCGTTACTAACTTATTTGGGAATGGGCGGGGGAAAAAGAACCTGGGTTTCTTATAGCAATCTCATGCTGCCTTTCCTTTTCTCTTTCCCCTGCCTTAAACTTTTCCATTTCGAATTCCATTTGTCTCAGGGCAATTTGCCAATCCAAATTTCTCCAGACACTAGTTTATCAGGTTTCACCTCTTGTTCAGCACCTGTCTTTCCAGTTTTAACATAATCATAAATTTGCAATAGCAATACACCCTTTCTTATTGACACTTCATATTCCAATTCAAAATGCTCTGCTACAATTTCCAAGTCTTCCCTTTTTAACTCTGCCAGCCTCTCTTACCACCCCTCTCCTCTAAGGAGTTCGAATACGTTAACCGCCATGATCCCTTATTCACACAAAATACTAAATTTACATAAAACAACACCGAGGAGGTGAAAATACACTGCCTGAAAACAAATTACCCCAAGAATTAACTTTGCACAAGCACAGGTTAATACTCAGGAACGAAAGATCCTGTCATGGTCGCCACTTGTAATGGCTGGCTTTGACCACCACACAAAACACTACACTTATCAAATAGTATTCACCATCATACAGTACTAAGTCCACTAAAGGTGGAATATTATCCAAACATCAATACGAGTGCAAAGTCAACTCAAGGGGAAAAAGAAAATACCACAAAAATCTCCTTAATTTTAATACATAATATTTAGACAGAAATAACACCTGAACCACAATAATACAATAATAAATGATAAACACTCAATCTTAACTCCCTGCAAAAGAAAAAAAATTACACAATTAAAGAAAGGTCATCAACACACGCATACTAAATGGAGAGAGGGTCCAGAAAGGAGAAGGCCAACGAAAAGTAAGAATACCCTAACAAATACAAACTAAATATCCCTAGCAAATTGACGATGGCTGGTTTGATTGAAAGGCTTTCACAAGCTACACTAATGACATAAGCTGATTATCACAGGTCGTGATCACGATAATTAAACAGGTATAATTATTATTACCTTGGGACAGAGAGGTCCCCTTGGCTTTTACTGAACCAAGGGCAGTACACAAAATGTAGGATGAAACGTCCTTGCTGCAGAAAAAGGATATCCAAAAAGCTAAACAGCTTCACAATGTAACTCTGTAATGGTGAAGAATAAATATAGTTCCAGCAGCAATTGTCATGCCCTTCAAAGTTGGAGATTCAGAAACACATTAATGAACCCTACTGCAAAAAGCCCATCCATAACTCCGTTCACGCAGGAGCGCAGCCACGTAACCCACACCACTTGAAAATATAAAACAGCCGTTAGTCCATTATAAACAGTAACAAAACCACCAGTGAAAAGACAAACTATTAAAGAAAGAAAACAATACGTCGATACTTAAACCTTATAACAATACGTCTATATTCAACCTTATATATGTACAAAAACTTAAATAATTTAGAAATATATAACAACTGTTACAATATATATATATATATATATATATATATATATATATATATATATATATATATATATATATATATATATATATACATATTTGCATATATATATATATATATATATATATATATATATATATATATATATATATATATATATATATATATATATATATATATATATATATATATATATATATATGTACACTTATATATACAAACATGTATATATATATGTACATATATATATATATATATATATATATATATATATATATATATATATATATATATATATATATATATATATATATATATATATATATATATATATATATATATATATATATCACCTGAATGTAGATCTAGGGTTGGTGAATCCCTTAATAGAGATTTAGCTAGAATTAGTGCATGGTGCAAATTATGGGGTATGAAGTTGAATCCTAACAAAACTCAAAGTATACTTGTAAGTAGGTCAAGGACGGTGGCTCCTCAACATCCGGATATCAGTATTGATAATGTTTCTTTAAATATGTATGACTCTTTCAAAATTTTAGGTGTGATTCTCGACAGTAAATTTACTTTTGAGAAACATATAAGGTCTGTGTCTTCTTCAATTGCACAAAAAAATAGGCTTATTGAGAAAGTCTTTCAAGATTTTCGGTGATCAATCTATTCTGAAGAAGTGTTTTAATTCTTTCATTCTACCTTGTTTTGAGTATTGTTCTCCTGTTTGGTCTTCAGATGCTGATTCTCATCTTAATTTGTTGGACAGAAACTTACGGTCTATTAAATTTCTTATTCCTGATCTAGATATTAATCTCTGGCACCGTCGTTCAATTAGTTCATTATGCATGTTGCATAAGATTTTTCATAACTCTGACCATCCTTCACATTCAGATCTCCCTGGACAATTCTATCCTGTTCGTAATACTAGGCAGGCAGTTAATTCTAATAGCCAGGCCTTCTCCATCACGAGACTAAATACTACGCAGTACTCTAGAAGTTTTATTCCAGCTGTTACCAAGTTGTGGAATGATCTTCCTAATCGGGTGGTTGAATCAGTAGAACTTCAAAAGTTCAAAGTTGGAGCAAATGCTTTTTTGTTGACTAGGCGGACATGAGTCTTTTTATAGTTTATTTATGACATATTTGTTTTTGATACTGTTAATAGTTTATATATGACATGTCTGTTTTGACGTTGTTACTGTTTTTAGAATGATTTATTGTTAATTTGTTCTCTTCATTTATATATTTCCTTATTTCCTTTCCTCACTGTGCTATTTTTCCCTGTTGGAGCCCCTGGGCTTATAGCATCTTGCTTTTCCAACTGGGGTTGTAGCTTGGATAGTAATGATAATAATAATATATATATATATATATATATATATATATATATATATATATATA
>NC_090734.1:84087740-84110240 GCF_036898095.1 Palaemon carinicauda
TTTTCATCCCAGCCATATCATATACCTTCGGAATGACCAGCAGCCGCTTCGTCAGGATTCCATCTCGAAACATTTTTGCTTCTTTGGTCTCAAGGCACACTTATTTACTGTTGGTCCTGGGTTTAAAATTTCGTAATAATAATAATAATAATAATAATAATAATAATAATATTAATAATAATAATAATAATAATAATAATAATAATAATAATAATAATAATAATAATAATAATAATAGGTGACTTACTCCTTTACCTTTCAGGACCTTAATTAGACATATATCCTGTTCACGCCAGATTCCCAAAGTTTGAACTTTGAAAGTACGCTCATATAATGTCGCAATAATCCCAGGCTTCCACAGATTGGATCTGATACATTAGTGATGCCTGGCTTTCAGTGTTTGCTTTACCCTCATCAGAGCCTCCAATACCTTCCCCGAAATCTTGGATCTTGATAAGGTTACTGGCAGCAGGCATAATTGCAAAATGAAGTTATAACTTCAACTATGACCCATCAAATTTATTGCCTTACACATCCCATAACTCCGAGAGAGAGAGAGAGAGAGAGAGAGAGAGAGAGAGAGAGAGAGAGAGAGAGAGAGAGAGAGAGAGAGAGAGAGAGAGAGAGAGAGAGAGAGGCGTATTTTATGGAAAGCGAAAAGAGAGACATAATCAGCCAGTCTAATGATGTTATTTTTGTCTGCGTAAAGAATATCGTTTTCCCTTCACTTCAAAAAGTTAAGATTTTAGCCTTTTATTTTTATTTGAGAAAGAAACATCGACAGTTTATCATTAAAAGTTAATTCAACTATGACGAAGAGATCCTTGTTTTCAGTATTCTTCTTCTTCGTCTTCTTTTTATTCTTCTTTTTTTTCTTTAATGAAAAAAAAATCACGAATTCTATTATTTCACAGAAAACAACTAATATAAATAGCAGATGAAGTTAAAAAAGAAAAAGTGGATTCAAGGTTGCATTATGCTGGTCCTCTTGAAAAAAGAAAACAAAAATAGATACATCCAAGTCCTGTAGCATGACTTATCAGAAATAGAAATAAGGTAGTAAAACAAAATGTTGATGACATTGAAAAAAAATGTGAATTTTATTACACAGGACTTTTATAAGTTGGAAATAGGTAGTACATAAATGAAGAGACAAGCAAACACAATAAATTAATTGGAATTCAGTGGGTGATGGAATCAAGTAAAGAAGATGAAGATAAAGTAATGAAGACAACACACAAAAAGTTGATGAAACTATACTATATATGAAAAATAAGAATACAAGAAGCAGACAGAAAATCAAAGATAGCATTATCTAAAAACATGGGCTATGACATAAAGAATAGCGTGAGATGAATAATATAAATGAAATGAAAGAGAGAGGTGGTATACCAGATGTACTGGCTGAATTATAATTATTTTAAGTAGGCTAGTCTAAATTTAGCAGATTAGCTATTGACAATAGAAGAGGACAAGTAATTAAAACAGTGATAATAAGATGTTCGAGAAATTAAGTTTAATAAAAATCAAGGATGAAATTAGTGACAAGTTTAGCAGATTTCTATATGGAGCGATAAAGGGTACACCAACAGCAGACCCCTTAATACAAGGAATACTGCTATAGATTACAATAATTATATAAGGATGTAAACTTATATATGATTTTAGACCGTGGGCCCACCATAGGACCCCCCTCCCCCCCCCTAGGGATTTTTGTAGACCCAGTTTTCTCTATTCTTTAGAGACCATAGAATCAGAATCTGCTTGTTTGCACTTTAGCTGTTGGTGATTTTGGCCGTAATGGCGGCCATTTTGAATTTGACTTTGTCCGCATATGGAAAAAATATTAGCAATGACTTTTTTCTGTTTATGTCTTTGTAATATATGTTTTTATAGGTTTTCTGGGACGAGGGATTCATTTTTGATAGTTGTAAAGTATTATCATCAGTATTTCTCAAGCTTTTGGTAATATTGAAATTGACGATCACACGGAAAAAGGTGATAAGCACATAGTATATACGAGGTACAGCAAATATGATATATGTAAACATGTTTTCTTGATTTTTTCTATGGAATGTTTATGACACGCCATGCAAGAGCTGAGTATGTTGAAGCTACAAAGCAGATGGCTGAAATGTTTCATCTTCCCACAATGATCTCAAAAAGTCTGAAATTATCCACAGTGAGGAACGAGTAAGGAAAGCCATGGATGCATTTCAAAATTTCATAGATCCTTTTAGTGTAGAAGACAAACACTTATTGTATTGTTTTTCCTCGGGTTTACCTGCTCCAAAAGATGTTGAATCAGATCTGTTAAAAGCTGAGAAATATGGTAAAAATTCCTTTGATGACTTCATTCAGGAGAGGCTGATTAATAAAACCAAGAGCTTTAATGATCCAATTAAAAAGCAGAATCTTAAAACGTTTGCCTCTATTGCTAAATCAGTAAAAATTACATCAACAACAACAAAACAAGTAAAACAAATGAAAGCAGAAAGAAATGTACTAGAACAAGTCGCAGTATTAGCCACAAAATACAACTTAAACATGAAAAAGTTTTGAGTCATCCACTTGGACCAGTACCTTGGTCATTAGCAACTGCTGATGGCGCACTTGTGAAAACCAACAAAGCAAAACTCCTTCATGCTCTAGAAACAGAACAACCCCTTGCAAGAAGACCAGAAATAGATTGCATGAACTGCATCATTGATGGGAATGCAATATTGCAAGCGCAAGTAGCATTACCAACATCCTTTGGTGAACTAGCTGAAAAAGTATTTGATCAACTCCCTAAAGTCAGTCGGGTTGATTTTGTCACAGACACATACCTGACTCATTCTATTAAAAATCCAGAAAGGAAGCGAAGAGGAGCATCAGCTACATTCTTGCTTAAAGGTAGCTTAACAAAAATTCCCAGAAATTGGAAGAGTTTTTTAACCGATACAAAGAACAAAGAGCAATTGATCCAGTTCTTACTGGGAGAGTGGAAACAAGATGAATATGCAAATAAGCTTAAAAAAAGAGTTATTTATTTTGTGAATGGTCGTAACTGCACAGCTATCACAAGTACTGATGGACTGCAAACAGAAACATATGAGGTTGAGGCCCTGCAGTCATCCCAAGAGGAAGCTGACAGTAGAATTATTTTACATCTTCGTCATATGGCTTCTCAAGTATCTGAAGATTTCACCATTGTTATAAGATCACCAGATACAGATGTTTTCATCTTGTTGCTGAGATTTGCTCAAGTCTTAAAACAAACCATTTTGTTCGATACAGGAGTAGGAGACAAAAGACGCCTCATAGATGTACATAAAGTTGTAGATAAAACTGGTCAGGAGTTATGTGAAGTCTTGCCTTCCCTTCATGCTTATTCTGGTTGTGATAGTGTGAGTGCATTTGTTCGGAAGGGTAAATTATTACCATGGAAATTACTACAGAAGAACCCAGAGTTTATTTCCACTTTCAAAAATCTTGGATCTAGTTCTGCTGTGGATGAAAATACGTATATCCAGCCAGAAAAATTTACTTGTCTACTCTACAATCAGTCATCAACTCAAGTCATCTATTGACAAAGTACGTTACAATCTTTTTCTTCAAAGATACGTCCCCAAATCAGCCATAATTTCAGATTGTGATGGGATAGATATGAGTTTGCTGCCTCCATGCCGTATGTCACTCAGAGAACATATAAAGAGGGCAAACTATCAAGCACTCATATGGAACAGAGCAGATAAAGCTGAGCCAGATGTACCTTCGCCAGACGGACGTGGGTGGTGTCTCAGTGAAGGAAACTTAGAATTTGTATGCTGTAGAAAATCACCGATGCCACAAGAATTGATTGATATTCTAGATGAGCACGTAGAGGAGGAGGAGGAGTTTGAGGAGTCTTATGAAGATGAGCCAGAAGAAATTAACAATATCACAGACTTAATGTATGAGTATGATGATTAAAGATGCAATATTTATCATGAATCCATTCTCGTTATCTATTATGATTACAAATTACTCGGTAATATAGGAAAATATTCTGTACATATCTATTTAGCTATATCGATTAGTTCTATTCTTATAAAGGGTACTTTATCTAGTCCAATGTGCCAAAGGTATATTTGATTGCTATTTCAAGAAATTTTTCCTTAGCAGTTGCACTTCACTTTATACATTTGCTTTATGAAGAATTATCTTTATGAATGCCATAGTCAGAAACATATTGAATTTTTTTAAGGTTATGTAATAACCTTGTTCTTATGTTTTCCTGTTATATGAGGTGTTGTACATTAATGCAAAGCAAAAAAAACAAAATATTTATTTCCCTGTGCAATGAACTCATTACTCAGTTTCAGGTGAGTGTGTACATTTAAGCTCTAAAAGCCAATTGTTTTAGTGGAATTTCTTATCAGATATAGTTATTTTTCTATTTCTTTCATAATCTATTTTTTTTGGCTGCCAAATACTCTGTGTTTTTGTTCTTAAGGCTTAATATTATATTACCAAAATGATTACTTTAATTCATTGTACCTGTACCAAAAACTTTCATTTATAAAGAAAATAAATCACAATTTCTTCATCTATGTTTGTCTGTTATGTGAGAATGCTGCACATTACATCTATTCACAAATTATAATATTACTTTTCTTGTGCCATTAATTCATCAGTCTTTTCAGGCTAGAGTCTGCATTTAAGTTCTAAAAGAATTTTTTTTCTTTAATCAAAAGTCTTATTAATTATGGTTGTTTGTGTATGCATTTCAATCATAGTTATTCTCTTATTACCAAATGTTCCTTTTTTTAAGCACTAACATCAACAAAAGGAGTACTTTATTTTTTTTTTCTTTTGTGTTTGTACCACAAAATATCTTTTGTAATAGAAAAATCATAATTTTTTCTTGTAGTTTATCTTAATGTCCTTAATTATTTTGGGCCAAAATCCTCTGACTTAATCTATTATGTCGGCTTAAGGAGATTAAACTGAACCAAAGTGTCTTCATTTTTAAGAGACCAATGTATAACTATCTATATGTTAGATATATAAATGCTTATCGTAAATTTTATAATATATAAGAACTGTATTAGTAATAAACTAACCCAATGAACCCAATATACCTTAAAGAAGAATATGCATATATCAATTAGATTAATATTTCCCTATTCTTTGGCCACTATTTTTTTTAAATTTTGGTTTGTAGCAACCAAACTCTCCAAAAGCCAGTCTGCAGATAATCGCACTCTGAATCTATTGCCTTCAAGAAGATGAAAAAGTAATGTCTAAAAATATATCTTGGAGCTGGGAGGGGTCGGCAACTAGCCTATGGTTCACAAGAGAGGACGGGTTGTATCCGAGCAGTATACCACATTCTAAGCGGCAAAGATATTTTTTCTCACGCTATCATATGCTTTAATATATTTCTGAATATGACATATTTTATATGAAATTACATCTAAAAAACCTGCTCTTTATGGATATTTTGATGCTGTCAATCCATCTTTTCACTGAAATAAATTATAGCAAACTATAGTGATATACATTTTCTTGGTAGCTCAAAATTGAATTTTGAACGTAAATTAAGCCAGAATTCTTTATTATTTCGATAAAACAAACTATTTCATTCGATTTTGCATACTTCTAAACTCCTAATTCCATACCACTTTTATAAGTATTGGTTTATTTCTCTGGGTCATATATAAAACTAACATTATTTTATATTACATTTTTTTCCCTAAACATTTCTTGAATTTTGGCTTTATCAGCCAAAATCACCAGCATCCAGAATGCAAACAATCAGAATATGAATCTATAGACTCTAAGGAATAAAAATAACATTGTCTGCAAAAATCCCAAGGGGGGGGGGGGGGATGATTTCACCTGCTGGCCCATGGCCTGTTTGGGGATGTAGTGAAATGTTTTGATTAACTATTCCTGAAAAACTCTATTGAATATTTGTGTAAGATGTCAGGCAAATATGATGCTAAGATGATATATAAATTAAACAGGAAAGGTATACTGATAATTTAATGTCCTCTAGGATACTCACAGGGAATTGGGATAAAAGGAAATATAAGAGACGGTACATATTTGGTCCAAAATTATCCGCAATTTTTCCATATAAAGTTAACACTATAAGTGAAAAGTCAATAACGCTGATTAGAAACAATAGAATAGAAGCCTCGATATATTTAGAAGGTACACTCTTCCCGATTAATAACAGATATAAAACACAAAACACCATAAGCAAGAGCTACAGTTAGAATGTCACAAAATTTCAAGTGATGTAAAGCATGTGATGTAGGCTTAAACAACTTGGTCTTTCATCAGTGTATGAAAGTTGGAGATATAATAAAAATAGTAGCATTATATTGTATGAGGGTGTATAAAACACATGTGGTACATGGCTACCCTGCTAAAGAAGACATACATGTGAAATAAGGCACCCTGCTTTTTAAGGTGCACTGTAAAAGGGTCATCTTGCAGAAGAAACACAGGTTTTTGGCTAGCAAAATGTTAATTAAGAAAGCCTTTGGCATGCGACAGATAACGACAAAGGGCCTATGTAAGGGAGTGTCAGTGATGGCTCCCACATGGTTTATAAGTGCGGTGGCATGGAGTAAAATATACCACAAAGTAACATAGGCGCAGGAGACTATCGGAGATGTGGAAAAAAAATCCGGGATGATCAACGAGTCGCTGTACATCATTTCAGCTGCCGAGATATCCAGGGCATCCTTAAAAGTTATTTTTATTCCCAGGAGTACACAGGGAAGCTGAGTAAACCAATTAGAGTCATTGCAGTTGGACATCAAAGCTCCTTTGAGGGTACAATCAAGACGTTCAACCTTTTCGTTGGCTGAAAGGTTGTATCTGGTTATCCAATGTAGCATGATTCCCAGGATATTTGCTAACGATGTTCACAATTGGCTGAGGAAAAAAGGTACCTCTGTCAGAAGTAAAATCCTTAGGGATACCAAATCTCACTATCCACCCAGAGAGTGAAGCAGATTTACATGAGGCAGATATTGCAGTTTACATGGGTTTGGCTATAGGGCAACAGGTGGAGCAGTCAATAACAGTGAAAAGGTAACAATGTCCTTATGATGTGAGGAAGGGATCTTCTGCGTTTACGTGAATGCTGGCAAAATGATATTGATGCTGAGGAAAGGGACCTGCTCCAAAATCTGTGTGTCAATGTAAGATACTCTTGACGCTTGGCATGAAGTAAAGGATAAAACTCAATCCTTCATTAGCTGTACGGTAATTCCGTGTAATTGATATGCAAGGCCATCAATTAAATAAAATACCTGTAAGTGCATGAGAACAGATTTCCATAGTCATGGTCTACCAATACTGATGTCACAGAGGAAAGTGGTGTTAGAGTCCTCAAGGGCAATGTCTTTGCAATGGAAGAATACACAAAATATTCCACATGCTTGGTACTCTGGGTCTTTCCACTAGGCTTCTTCTAAGAGACTGTAATGCAATCCCTAGCGATTGGTGGTCAATGTGATTCTTGACAAGGCATTAGCACTAGGATTTTTATTTTTGGGAATGTGTTGAAGGTGTAGTTGTATTCTGCCATGGCAGAGAAATGCTGGCATTGCCGGGAGGAACAGGTGTCAGACTGTCAAGTGAAGGCAGGCATCAGAAGCATGTGGTCCATGATAATGATGAAGGGTGTATCTTTGAAGACAGATGTTCTAAACACCTTTCAGTACCCGTAACCCATAATATCTCAGAAAATGTTTTCATACCTCCATCCAATATAAATACAGATATGAAAATGTTGAGTTTATTCAATAACTGAACAGATTTCAAATGACAAGTGTCAATTAGTAAGATACAATAAATGCATATCACGTAATAATATTGAATGTGAATGATTCTGCATAGTGAATACCTACATAATTTAATGTTTCATTTGGTTATGGATTCTCTTTAGTGATAATGTTGAAACCAGGTTTCCTTTGAAAATATCATACATATGTCACTACTCTTATCAAAACCTGCCGGGTATAAGTGTGCAGCTGTAAATGACATGAAGACCTCCAAAGCTCTCCCTTGCTAACCATGGGAGTGTTTTGCATTGTACACACCCAAATATAATCTGTTGCCTTTTTTCAAACCTTATTCAGATTTTGTTACTGGTATTTTACTCCAATAAAACATATCTTATATTGTAATTATCATCCATGGAATTAATGTTTAAGAAAATACCCTTCTATGGATTGAATCGATAGTTGCAAATGTTCTCTTACTTCATTCACAATGGGCAGCTAATTCTCAGCACTAATAGCCTTATCAAGAGAAGGAAAGTTAGCAAAAATTCCACTTTCAATGTGCTTCATCAACATTGTAAGCTTCTTGAGGAGGGCAGATAATTTCTCGCAATCAGTTATCATATTCATCCCTGTTCCTTGCATAGGCAAAATCAGTTCATTGAGGTGTGTGAACCCATCTCCCATGTATGCCAGACAACTGGAATTCCCTGTTTTCAAAATGGTTACAATTTTTACTGCCACAATTTCTGCATAATTCCTTTATGAATATGAAAAAATAAATAAAGCATGTTTAAGTACACTGATACTGGAATGCCACCCCAAGTTCATGTGGTAAAGGAGAACACTAGGCTCATTCCCATTTTGTTCACAAAAAGTGGCGGAAGGATGATGATTCACTGTCTGACCTCTGTTGAGAATTACTATGCAACCATAATCAACTAAAACAGTCTTCATTTTTTTTCTGGTAGCGTCTTTGTAGCAAGTGCATGATGATGCAACAAGATACGAGTAACAAATGAGGAACACCTTAAATCACAATGGTAAATAAGGCTGGTTTATTTCCAAGCATGACAGAGGCTGCATCCATGCAAATTGATCCACATATATTTGTAAATAGATCCACATATATGAGAGTCATTCCATGTTCAAAGATTTTTCACACAATTAAACACATCAATTGTTTTTGGCATAGTTCACAGAGATCTTCAAAGAATGATGATGTCAGAATACATACATTGAAAGGACTATCTTTCAGGTCTGTTATCGTTTGTTGCAAGATATCTCAACTCATATCATCAATATTTTAATGAATAAAGACACTTGACAGAGGTATTTGGTCAAGTTTCTTTCCAGCGTGTGTTCCTAACATTACGTTTGTCGTTTCTAGTGCAGAGGGTTTAACAAGATAGAACTTTTATAATAATGAGATCTGTTTCTATTTTTTGCTATAAAAAGGGAAAATTCATAAGTTGCCTGCAACAAGGGTTTACTATCTGGCAAGAAAGCTAGGTTTGACAAGGTACCCCTATGATCAAATCATTCCTACTTAATCTTAAAGATTTTTAAGTCATGTCCATCATCTCTGCCTCCATGGTAATTGTTGAGGTGTTCATTGTGTCTTGATGATTTAAGATTGGCATGTAAATTCTGTGCTGCAAAGTAAGTATTATGCTTGTTGAGTACAATATGTCCTTGCAGTACAGGTAGATAAAACCATAATTTATGTAGTCATCCTTCCTTTTAATTTTCTTAGACATAAGATGCTAGATCCAGAGGACATAGATATCTAGAAAGAAGTACATATGGATGATATGACCAGTATAACCTTTCATAACTATTATAATAATGTATCACAGCCACCACAACGCCCAATACACATATTAACCGTCATGCACTATACTTTCAATAGTTTATTTCTTCACATCAGTTCTTGACAGTATTATCGTTGTACACCACCAAAAATTTGAAAAAAAAAAATTAAAACTCATATTGGGAAAAACATAAATGTAACACCGAAAATAATAATTCACAAATTACAAATGCCATACCCACCAGTAACTCATCTTGATACTAGCAATGACTTGAGAAAAAATAAAATTGAATGCAGACAATTTTCACTGTTCATATCGATTCACCCACATTCACCATAGTGTACAAGCAACCCTTTCAAAATGCACATGAGCTAAGTTTCCTTTCAATCTCAGTGAGAACTCAGAACACACAAGTGACAACTTCAGAAGCAAAGGATCTGGGCTAGTACCAACACTAAAAATAAACACAGACCTTAAAATATGTCAAGAATATATGAAAATTTAGAAATTTGAAGACACATTTTCCATGTTAGTTTTAAAAAAGTAGTTGAGATGGCTATAGTAAGAGAAAAATTTGGAAAAATATTGGTTTCACTGTATTAAATTCAGAACCATTGTACCGGGTATCAAATCTTATAATCCCGGATTTTAGGTTTCATGCCACAGTGGGTACCGGTACCCTAGGTTGAGAACAACTGCTTTAAGAAGGGGCATAAAGGATGCACAACCAAATGCACTGCCAGGAATTCAGAGTCAAGGTAGAATAACTGGGTTCTACCTTGGTCAGTTTTCTACTGGAGATGGCCAATGACCGGGGTGAACCATTGACGACCTTCTCGAGCAATGCATTGATAGTGATGTTGGTGGTATCTGTGGAGAAAACGAGAGGGGTGTGTGATATAAGAAAAGGGAGGGCAGCAGCACTTGCTTAGTCATTATTTCCTTTACAGAAGGCTAGGCTGCTTCTTCAAAGGGACCCCACTTCAGGTCTTTGGCTTGCCCTTGAGGGAGGATTAGAAGGGGCAAGAGTGTTGGTGATGGCTGGCAAGAACCAGTGATAACAGTTTATTATGTCGAAGAATTCTTGCAGTGCTTTGACGTTCGATGACGTGGGGAAACTCTGAACGGCTTTTACCGTCAGGGAGGGGGTGAACTCATTCTAGAGTGAAATGATGCCTTAAGAACAATGTTTACTTGGTAGAAAAGGTACACTTGTCATACCGGACTAAGACAGTTCTGTTGTGTGCAGTTAAGAACTATGCATAGGTGACAGAGTTGTTCCTCTTTGAAGGAAGAAAACACAAGTATGTCATCCAAATAACGTTCACTGAAGGGGAAGTCTCTTAAGATATTAACCATGGGGTGTTTAACAGAAGTCCCAGCATCAAAAAGCCAAAACAGGAGTAACTGAAGGTTTATGTACCAAAGGGTGTGTCGATGGCAGTCTTGGGAAATTCTTCTGGTTTCATAGGCACCTGATAATACCACTTCAAGAGGTCGAAATTGGAAAAAAACCTTTGGTTTGAGCAAGTAGGAGGTAACGTCAACCATTTTTGGAAGGGAGTATTGATCTGGTTCTGTCTGCATGTTCAGATGACTGTAATCCCCACAATGGCACAGGGAGATATCTTTCTTCAGGATGATGTGCAAGAGTGATGACCAGGGGCTTTAGGCCTTTGGCAAAGGGACATTTCTTCTATTTATTTATTTATTTATTGGCTGTCAACAGATCCCGGCAAAATACCTACATATAGAAGACTTTGGGCCAATTGTCTTGATATGGTAATAAATACCGCGCCTAGCTGGAATTCATTGTGTTTGGCTAAATACAGGAAAGAAGACTTCCGGGTACGCTGTGAAGAGATGGATGTAGGCCTATATGGGTGCACTGATGTGGAATGCGAGTTCAGAGTGGGCATGTTGAAGAAGTGTCAAGGAGTACTAGTCTATGTTGAATATCGTCTATGCCCCACATCAACCAGGACGTGGAATCCGCACCGAGTGGTGACAATATTATGTTGGTAATGGGGAATTTCTAATGGTATGCGGCAATCCCAAAAGATAGCGTCAGTATCTTGTACCTATGGATGAGGATTTTAGGTCTGTTATCAGTTATCATGTGAATGTCAGCAGGCCAGGAATGACTATGTATTGTCCTTCAGAGAAACTTTGGTAAAAGGGAATGGCAAGCACCAGTGTCTACCAAGGTCTGCACACCCATTCCTGCATCATATGAGAAGTAAAATTTAGTGAAGGGAGGCCACCATCACAGTAATAGTCTTCTAACACGTATTTTGGCCACTGATGATGTCTACACATTTCTTCGCCATAGCCCTGAATCTGGAAGGGCGGTAGCAAAACCGTGGATGATGGGCATCAGTAAGTTGGTATAGAGGTCGCTGGGTGTGAACTAAGGGTACCATATATGTGTGGTAGGCGGCTTTGTTAGCACTGCGGCATGCAACAGAGTGTGCGTCTGGGTCTTATTGCATTCAGGTTGGCCTTGATTGGTGTTGAGTTGTTTTCCTCTTTGTTATTAGTGGAGGCATTGATGGATGTCTTGAAGGTGATGAAGTGAGTGTCCATGAGCGAATCGAATTTGAGCATCAGGTCGTTCAAGGGTAAGTTATAGACATCGGAGATGGCAGCATGTACAGGTTTTCGTAACAATCATATCCAAAATAGCATGAAGTATGTTCACTTCCTAAGAAGAGGTGTTTGCGCCAGGATGCAAGCGAGTGGTACTAGTTATTTCCCGGAGGGTAACCCGAACCTTTTGGTCCTACAAGGCCCGTTGAGAGAGCTGGAAAAAAACTTGGCTATACGGGCAACTGACAATGGTGAGTACTGCTCCAGGAGTTGTTTTTAGAGTGTGTCATATTTTACTGGGGCATTTCCTTGGTCGTCAAGCCAATTGAATATATCTGGGAACATGTCCTCTGTGATTGCGGAAAAGGATATAGTCTTCTTTGGTGCTTGAGCGAATTATGCATTGATGCGAAACTGAACGTCAGTGCTGCTGGAACCAGGAGATCGCTTTTCCCCTAGTGAAGGGTGGTAGTTCCATTGAGGTTGTGTGTGTTAAAAAGGCAGGTTTGGCGGGTAGCATTGTAACAAGGGTAGGGTAAAATTGGTGGGGAAAAGGCGATATGGAGTAGTCTTTCCGGTGATCACCAATGTAGCAACTTAATTGTTAGGTTCTAGCAGAGTGGCGAGGTAAATGCAAGTAACCTTTATTCAATATATAACGAAGTTATATGCAAGCACTTGTGAGCAAGAATGTGTTGAAACAAACTAAAGCGTACCATGGCAAGCTTAAACAGGTTGGTTTATTATCAGTGTGGGAGATTGAGAGAAAAAAAAATACAATGCACATACGCATATAGACACGTACGGTACAATACTTAAAAAAGGAAGAGCATAGTCTAAGTATAAGAAAGCAAAAATAGATAACAGTCAAAAAGTACAAGATTTCGCATTGCTGATTGGAATAACTATATATATATATATATATATATATATATATATATATATATATATATATATATATATATATATATATATATATATATATATATATATATATATATATATATATATATATATATATATATATATATATGCAAAATAGTTTGTGAAAGTGTGGGGTTATCTCATCTTCTAGTGTTATAATCGCTTTTGGACGAATGTCATCTGGACCTGGAGACCTAGACTTACTGAGTCATTTTATTTTCTTGTTGATATCATCCATTTTAAAGGTGATTCTATTTAATGGCTGTGGCTCACTAATATATGATACCTGATTCGGGAAGGGTCGTTGAATATTCCTTAATGAATACTGTTGTAAAATAGGCATTCATCATTTCGGCTTTTTCCAAATAATTTTTTACAAGTTTACCCTCCATGTCTTATAATAGGCTTATGTTTCTTTTTATTTTATTTCCTACTAGTTACATAGGCAAAAAAAAAAAAAAAAAATCCCTCCGGCTTTCTTCACTAGCTGAGGCCACTCTTTCCTCGTCATTGATCTTGGCATTTCTAACTAGTTTATCTACCTAACAGCTTAACTTCTTGTGCTCGGAAAATTCCATGAATTGAATGCTCTGGACCCATTAATTAATTTTTCCTGCCTCTGCTTCTTATTGCATTGGCTATTTCTCTGTTGAATCATTTAGGTTGTAGAGTTCCATTTGGTAAGATTGTTTTATGCGGTATACGTTTAGCCTTTTTTTTCTTACTATATTTTAATAAAGAAGTTCCACTGGTTATCTATGTTCCCTGTTTCATTGTATTCTAAATTTTTGGTGTATTCCTTGAGTTTTATCCATCTATTTCATCTGTAGTCTAGCTTTATTATAATTTTCCTTTCTTTTAGATGAGGAGTATTTACCTGAAACCTGACAATTTTATGGTCACTTTTACCAATATTTTCGCCTAATGAAAGACTGGATACTAAATTTTCTTCTGTCGTCAGCACTATATCTAGCATGTTGTTTCCCCTATTTGGTTTATCGACTGATGGAAAAATTTAATGTTGATAAATTATAGTAGCCTATGTTCCCCTGTGTATGATGTATTCATAGCGTCCCAGTTTACTACCGCATTGAAGTCTTCCAACACGACATCTAGCTTATTGTTAACTTCTTGCCCAAGTTGTCTAGGCTATACATCTCTTCATCCTGCTCCTGCGTTTGATGTGGTGATCTGTATATTACTAGTATTGACATGTTTTTTCTATGATATTAATAATTGCACCTGTCACTTCACATTCGGTTTCTAATTTAATTTCCATGGGTTTTAAGGGATTTCTAACATAGAGCATTACTCCTCTAACTTTTTTTTTGGTAAGGTGATCCTTCTTGAAAGTTTTAAATCTGGGATTTCCTATTCTTTGATAAAATCCTTGGTTTTTTCTTGAATCCAGGTCTTGGTAATGCCTTTGCATGTAGTTTCTCCCTAGCTATCATTGCCCGGAAGTTTTCCCTGTAGTTTCTAACAGACTGAGCATTAAATTTTGCCACTCTGAGGAATTTTTTTTTCTTCCTCTTTGGCTTTGCTTGTTTCCCGGATTTAGTAGTGTTTTAGCATTTCTTTAATTTGCATTATCCATTTTTTGGGGGGAGGTTGAGGGGGCCATATTTCCTCTATTTGTTGCTGGAAGATTTTCTAAGGGCTTTGTTTGCTCTTGGTTTACTGTGTTCAATTAATTGTACAGACTGAAATTAAGTTTGTTTTCTTATGGTCTCTTACCTTCACTAAAGTGTATTATGTCTCTTTTGTATGATTTTCTCTTGTCGAAGAAAGTGTCCCAAAGATCTACAAATTTAGCTTTTTTTCCATGTAGACCTAAGCTTTTCGTTTATACCATTGGCCTTACCGAGGGTGAAGTGGCTAACATTAAGTCTTGGGAAAATACCTATAACTATAGTATTATTGGTTTTGTTTCCTTCTCAGTCAATTTTTTTTCTAACTGTTTAATCAAAGGTTTTGCTTGGCTAGCTGTAACCTTTTTTAGGAATAGGTCTTTTCCGGTTGACTGAACAAGTTTAGTGGTCTTTTTGTTCACTGTAATAGTTTGCCTGACCTCTTCTTCTATATTTTTTACACCTAGATAGGACTTGACCTTTCCTCTCCTTTTTTAGGTCGAAGTGCTCCCATTGGTTCTTTACCACGGAGTCTCCGATTAAGATCATATCTTCTTCCTCTTCCTCTGCTCGGGGAAAGAATCGGTTTTTGGTGGTGTTACATTTATATGCTGGTTTTTTTTGCCTTCTTGGCCTTAGCTCTCCTTCCTTTAGTGGATTTCACAAGTCCCCCGTTTTCCTTGGTTATTTCCTCTCTAGGTTCTGTTCAAGATTTTACCTTATTTTGTATTTCTTGGATACCAATCACATTTTCTACATCATCTATAACTTTCTCATTTGTAACTGTTGGAACTGGGATATTATTTCTATCAGCTGTTTTCTTTCTAAGTTTTCCCTTTAATTTTCTTTTATTTCTTGTTCCTGCTGACAGAAAAAGAATACAATAATACGGTGCAGGTATGCAGCACACCTTTCTTTGATGTCCACTGACCATTTGTTTACTTAGCATTTTCCACATTCGTGCATCAACTTTAGTATCTAACCCTTTTTTAATTCCTCTGTGATATTGATTTATGAGTATATATTTTGAAATCTCAGCTAATAATTTCTATAATAATTAGTTTTGTGACCACTTCTGTAAAAGGGGGTTGGTGGTTGATAGTTACCCACCTCCAACTACATCCTCTTAATCCTGATGAATATCCATCTTTTCTGTTGCTAACTTCCCATAAGCGCAAGCCACCAGTTAAATCTCCGCAACGTTAAGCTGTTCTAACAACAGAAGGACTCTTAACTACTGCTGAGTTTTACCAAGAAGCAGCAACTGGAGTTTTTATTTGACTAGTGATTCCACATGTATATATACTGTATATATATATATATATATATATATATATATATATATATATATATATATATATATATATACTGTGTATATATATATATATATATATATATATATATATATATATATATATATATATATATATATATATATATATACACAGTATATATATATATATATATATATATATATATATATATATATATATATATATATATATATATATATAGTGTGTATATATATACATATATATATGTATATATATATATATATATATATATATATATATATATATATATATATATATATATATATATATATATATATATATGTGTGTGTGTGTGTGTATATATATATATATATATATATATATATATATATATATATATATATATATATATAGATATATATATATATATATATATATGTACTGTATATATATATATATATATATATATATATATATATATATATATATATATATATATTTATCTTATATATATATATATATATATATATATATATATATATATATATATATATATATATATATATATATATATATATATATATATATATATATATATTGGTGTGCTACTCTTATAAGCACATATTGAGTATGTGTATTTTAAGATGTTAAGTCTTGAAAATAAAGTTCATATTAGTAACTTTAAAAGTGATTAATTCTCTAAAAACAACAGTGTTAAACATCTCTATCACAGGAGTGGAGCTGGTTGGTCGGATGACCAATTCAGGTGAAGTATAGATATGAACTGCCTAAATTATCGATATCACAGATATCGTATGCTTAGTTGTCTTAGCATTTAAACACATCATGGAAACTTTACATTCTTTCTCGGAAGACACCTGCATCCGGTGACGACACAATCTTTCACATGCTATGCATTTGTGTTGACGTTTCAGAAAAATGTTACATTGCCGACAATGCAAAGTACATCCTGTTATGATTTATATGACTACAGCCAATCTCACGCTAGCATCTTCATCCACAATGACATATTATGTCATGTGTTTTAAACATGTAATAATTAACTATTCCATTTATTACATTAGCTCGGCCAGCTATCTCAATTTTTTCAAAAAAATTTAACAACAAGCCAAAATATGTTTACTAGGTGTGACTGGACATATGTATCATTCTTTGTTTAACTTTAGCCATAAGCAAATGAGGACGAATGTCCAAATAGGCACATCGAAAAAATTATAACAATAATGCATATGAAAAGATATTACCAAAGCAAAGAAAAAAAAATGCATGATAAATACAGATCATATATATGGTACAATGCTAGCAAATGATTATAGGGTACCAAAAAAAAATACTGATATACATATGATTCGGTAACTTGTTAAAGAATAATTGTTACCTTTGTCAGAAACATAGATTAACACAATACGGTAACTAATAAAAATATTTGTTACCTTAGTAAAGATTCAATTTTAGTCCAAAAACACGAATTCCTGGTACGTACACGTACCACGGTTTCGTACATATATATATATATATATATATATATATATATATATATATATATATATATATATATATATATATATATATATATATATATATATATATATATATATATATATATATATATTTTATTAGATGCCCATATATTCTGATATTTTTATTTTTTTTCTCTTTTCTTTTAACATTCCGGCTTATATATTTTATTAGATGCCGAGAGAAAAAATGATTTATATTTTTTTAAATGTTTTTTTTTTAAATGTATTTTTAACAATGAAATGTAGATAATTTCTTCAATTACATATTACTAGCGTACTAACAGCTTTTCGTACAAACACAATTTCCAGAGCATTTTACTCCTTTAGCGAATGAGGTGGCCACTTCAAACGGCTTTAAACTGAATTAAATAAGGAGTTTTGTCTGGACATGGCGAAACGTTTTGTTTTAGCTTCCAACTGTTCCGTAACCTACGCCAAACAAGGATGTTCACGGCGATAAATATTATCACCGTAACGCTTAATCCTACTAGTAGTATGGGGTGAAGAAATTCCTTATAAGTTGGTGACAGGTGGTCCATCTCGGTCAATTTCATCAACCTCCTGGCAACCTGTTTGTTGTACGGGAGAGGTAGTGCTGGCATTGTAGTTGTCCACGTGAAGTTCACGAAGTAGGCTCGTTCTCTGATGAGTGTCCTTAGCCCGGTCACCATGGAATTAGGGGAAGTCCCGATACAACCATCTGCTGCAACAAAGATGTGTGCAAATAACGTGGATCCGTCCGGGCATGATACATTGAAGCCGTCCTTGTCGTATCGTATCCACGAGCCATTGTTCAGTCTGCAATTGAACTCATTATTGTCAAAGGGATAAAGCTTATCCAGACAATTTTCACTTGTATGGGAGAGAGCACCGTCTAGCACTATACCTAACTCGCATGAATCCATTAAGTTTTTCTGGAATTCAAATGAATCAGCTGTACATATTTTTCTATCTATTACATCTGAACAGTGAGTTGATTGATTTAAGTCCTTAATGACCGTATATGTTTCCTTGTCTGGGGAAATCAATACATGTCCTGTCAAACTTGATATTACTGGATTTGAGTGATTCGTCATGAAAGTCGGAAATGGTGATATCCTGTAAGATTGCCAGGCATCAGAAGAATCAAAGGGAATTCTAATCCTAATCTTGTTATTTTCAACGCTTACTGTAATTAGGCTGTAATAAAATTCTATCCTACGTTCGCCTAACAAAGGAACATAGCCTAGTTTATCCCTTTCCGTTCTCCAGAATTAACTTTAAGTAATTTATAGGCAACAAATGGGGCAACAGTACACCTTTAGTTGCTAACGTGATAGCGTCTACATAATCCTTGGATTTCTCAATGAAATGTGCAATTCTGTTATGTATGTGATCTATCTTTGAATCATAATACGTTAACGTTGCCAAATAATCCTGTACTTCCATAAACTGAATTATATTATTTGAATGTTCATTTACTAAATCCATAATTTGATTGATCGAAGCTACCTGATTCCTTAGTTTTGACATAATCAATTCATCTTCATGAATCAAGAACTCAATTTTCTTATTTTGATTACT
This sequence comes from Palaemon carinicauda, assembly GCF_036898095.1. Taxonomy (NCBI): domain Eukaryota; kingdom Metazoa; phylum Arthropoda; class Malacostraca; order Decapoda; family Palaemonidae; genus Palaemon; species Palaemon carinicauda. Next base: position 84,106,846 of record NC_090734.1, read on the forward strand.
AATCTTAAGACGATTGACAATTCCTAAACCTATACTTGCAATAGACCCAAAGATGTTTAATGCAGTATAAATAAACCGATTTCGTCTTTCTTTATGTTCGTGTCCTACAGTCCACATCAAAAGGTCATAAGCCAAAGATTCTGTCTCGTAAGTCTTATTTTGCAAGTCATCAGATAGCATCTCTACAACTTTTAATGTATTCTTTCAAAGGGTTGATTGGGCACGGGATAAGCCCCTAGGCTGACAAGTGTTTTCTTATGCCCTTTGTTTTCCTGACATATGCGACAATTAGCTATGTGTCTTTTTATATCTGTAAGCATCGTATGCCAATAAAACAATAATTTGGCTTTCTGTGACATTAATGAGAACCCAGGGTGTCCATGTAATGGATTTGAATGCAACCAATTCAGGACAGTGGAAATAAGTGAGATTGGTACTACTACCTGGTCGTTAGTTACATTTGGTGTATTGCGGGTTTTCCATGTCACAGTCCTACACAGAATATTATCTTTGATTATATAATTCTGCTGCTTATACTTTATATATCCCTTTTCCTTATGATTGCCTTTCAAAGCATTTATAATTGTTTCTATTTTCTGATCTTTTCTTTGCTCAGTCTGTAATAATTCAGCGCTCCAGCCTAAATCTTCTTGTTCAGATATCGTTTTAACAATAGGCATGGATATTGATATATCTATTAATTCAGCTAAGGGCTCCGTACAAGATGACACGGGGTTGCGTGATAATGCATCCGCAATGATATTTGTTTTCACAGGTAAATACCCGATTCTTGCGCCAACTTGAATGATCAAATGCCACCGAGTTCGTTTAGGGCTGTGGTTGAAGCCTTTAAAGAACTCGGTTAGTGGTTTATGGTCAGTAAGAACCTTAACGGGATAACCATAAATTGTGAACTTAAAATGCACTAGTGAATTATTAATAGCTAGCCCTTCCTTGTCTATTACTGCATACTTCTTTCGGAAGTTCTCAATTTTCGAGAATAAAAAGCTATCGGGAAAAATTGTTTATTATATTGCTGAAGCAATACCCCTCCTACTCCTAAGTCTGAGGCGTCTGTTGCAATGAAGAATTCCTTACCGAAGTCAGGAAATTTTAAGATAGGAGAACTACACAGTTCATCTTTCAAGGTATTAAGCACCTGTTGATGATGCTCAGACCATATGAAATCTACGCCCTTCTTCGTAAGATCAGTTAAAGGAGTGGCTATTATTGAATAGTTGCTTATAAAATGCATGTAATATCTACTACAACCCAGAAATTGCTGTATTCCCTTGACATTAGTAGGTATGGGAAAATTACGTATAGCCGACACCTTATCATGGACTACTTTAAGACCTTGGCTTGACACCATGAAACCCAAATATATTAATTCTGTTTTGAAAAATTCACACTTACTAAACTTTACCCTTAAGTTATGTTGTCTTAATCTCTGTAGTACTAGTTCTAACTTACGTAGATGTTCTTCTAAGGTGTTGGAAAACATTACTAGATCATCCATATAGGCATGCAATATATCCCCTAACAAGTCTCCAAACACTATGTTAATCATTCATGTAAAGGTTATAGGAGCACAACGTAAACCAAAAGGCATCCGTAAAAATTCATAATGTCCCCTGGCTGTGCTGAAGGCTGTGTATGGGATACTATCTTCTGCTAATGATATCTGGTGAAAACCTTTAAGTAAGTCCAAACTGGTAAAATATTTATTCTGACCTAACAAAGACAAAATATTGTCAGTACATGGCACTGGGAATCGATCAGGGATCGTCTCCTCGTTTAGACGACGGAAGTCGACGCAGACACACCATGTTTGATCTTTTTTCGGTACAACTATTAAAGGAAAATTATAAGGGCTGTTTGATTTCCTAATGAAATCTTCTTCTAGCATTTTACCTACTTCATCATTTATTTCATTCTGGAATTTCATAGGGAGTCTGTACGAGGGTATATAGATAATTTTCTGCTTGTCCTTTAACCTTATTTGATGCTCGATCACATCTGTTTTTCCTAAGGATCCATCCGTAGTGGAAAAAACATCATGATATTTAGTTGAAAGTCCAAAAATTTTCTGCTGAATTTCTTCGTTTTGAATGTCTTTATTGATTTTATTTTTAATAGATTGCAAAAGGGATTCATCCGCAACTGATTGAGAGTGATTGATTTCAGCAACGGTAAGAATACGATGTTTATAAACTTCTACATCCAAGATATGTTGATTTTTGTGAATTACTAAAGTGTTATTTAAATGATTACAGACTTTAATATTACATTGTTGATGTGAGCCTACTGTATAAATAGCTTGTGTGACAGACAATCCGTTAGTTTTCAAAGTGTCTGAAAGGATTAATATTTCAGATCCCGGTATTGTTTTCTTTATTTACACTATTAAATTCAAAGGTACGTCTGGCTCGATAGATTGCGTGCAAGATGACATTACGGCTGAACGAAAATTCTGCTGGGTCGCGTATATTATTTCTTTATTAGTGAGACAAGTTATTGGTTCTTCAACGTACGTTACGGTTACATTTGTCGTCTCCTTTTTATCCAAAACTGATTCTAGGGTATTAGAAGACTTATAGAATTTCCCTTTGATATACACGCCGTGCTTGGCAGGGGCTAAGATAATGTTTTGATTTCCCATAGATGGGTATCCTATAATTACAGCTGGATACATATCAATGTTTTGTACAACAAATGTATCGGCAAACGTGCGTTTACCGACTTTGAATTGAACATGAGTTATGCCTATGACATTTAATTCATTATTTCCTATACCCGAGAGTCTAACTCCGGATTTTTCAATCGGAAAGTTCAAAAACAACAAATGATGTGTCTTCAAATCCATGATATTACGTGGACTACCAGAGTCAAAAAATAACGTAAAGGATTTGTGTTCTAAATTTACAACATATAAGGTTGGTCGTAACTCATTTTGGCTTATTATTGTATGAATTCGTTGCAAATCCACGGGAGCATGCACTGTTTTACTTAATTTGGCCGTGTGTTTCATAGGAAAATCTATTGCCTCACAATTGTCTGATAAAACATTAAATTGATTATTCAATACTATTGATGTTGATATGAATGACCTTGACCCAACATCACTCTCTTCCCCTCTGGAGTTAAATATGTGGTATTTGCTTTGCTCTGCACATTCTGAAAATTAGTCTGACCTTGCGAGGTCTGGTTTGACGACCCAGGCTCAGGGATATTCGAAGAAGTGTTTGTTTGCTTCGGACTCTGAACTGCATTGACATTTGGTTGTTTCTTCTTATTGTTAAAATGAGGATTTTTCTTCTTATTTCCATATGGAACTGACTGTGGAATTGACTGTGTATTTCTGGGATTCTGTTGTGTCTTACGCGAGTAACACT
>NC_090734.1:84119256-84141756 GCF_036898095.1 Palaemon carinicauda
AGTGAGAAGATGAGGGCGTATCTTTTCCCTAGGGCATCAACTGATGCAGTGATTCCCCAGCCTCAAGAGGAGATCCCCAAGTTCAGATACAGGTGGATGCTGAAGTCGCGGTCGCTATGCAAGACATCCAGTTGGATGACAGGATGTCTGACGTGGACGAGCGTCTGGAGGAAGACCTCCTGGCAGAAGCCCAAGATGAAGTTCAAGCCCCAGACTTTGTAGAGGAAGAGGTCGACGAGGTGTCGGCTACTCCGGTTCAGATCCCGGAGCCTATTCCCTCAACATTGGCCGCTCTCCCAGTAGAGCTGGGACAGGCCCTCTCCTCCATTGTTGGAATGATCCAACAAATGCAGAAGGAAAATCAGGAGAAGGCGGCTGCAATGGAACTGCAGATGCAGAGACTTGCAGCATCACATGGGCCCCAGAAAAGGCTCAATGTGAAAGACCTTCCCTTGGGCTCAGATGCTAACCCATGGAGGTATGCTGAGCATAAGCCAATGACGACCGGAAAGATCGTCATCTCGGATAAGTTGGGCTCAGTTCCCCTAGAGGAGGTGGAATTCTGGCCCAGCAAGGGGTCATATCCGGACTGTTATGTCCGGCTGAGGAAGGAACCAGCTTCAAAGGAGGAGACAGAGCCGAAGGAGGTCATAGTGATGGACCATGCTAAGGCTCAAGCTTTGCTTTCATCCTCGATGAAAGAGAGGGGCTTCACGAACTCAAAGGTAGCTGCATTGAGTAAGAAGCTCCCTTCCTTTGTGTCCTCTCCTGCTAGAGCCTTCCCCTTTTTACAGAAAGGGTTTGCGGCTGTACTAAAAGCAGTCGAGGCTGGCAAGCCTTGCCCCTCCCTGGAGGAGTGTAAACCCTTGTCGCTGGCCCTACCCATGGACCACAAAGACTGGAAGGACGTCCATCTTACCTTCTCAGTCGGGAAGTTGGAGGCTGATATTGCCAGACGTCAGTTCGGTGAGAACCTCCCTAAGCTGTCTGACTTTCTTTTGCGGAGAGAGTTCGAGACAAAAGAAAGACTGGCTACCTCAATGTCTCTTCAGACCACTCTTGAGACGATGGCAAGTGACCCCAAGGTCCATGAAATGTTCATGGTAGTGGCCAAGATTCATCTGGCCACAGTGACGAAGGATATTTACAGCTTCGTCAGGGCGAGGAGAGCTTGTAGAGAGTTCGTGTTCACCTCGGCTACGGTGAGGCACGAGCCATGGAAACTAATCTCCTCCAACATTTGGGGCAAAGACCTTTTCCCTAGCGAATTGGTCAAAGAAGTTGTGGATAAGGCCACCACGGAGAATAGAAATCTTCTCCAAAAGTGGGGCCTGTCTATCAAGAGAAAGTCTTCCCCGGATGAGGGTCCCCAACCAAAGAGGAAGACTAATAGGCCTAGGCTACCATCTCGACCAGCCAAGCCTCTTAAACAGCAACTACAATTGCCATTGCCTTCAGTGCCCCAGTTGGTGGCACAAACCCCGACCACATTTCAGTGGGTACCCCAGGCCGTGTCGACACAGTCCACGGCATTGACCCCAACGTTCGAAACGCAGTCTACTTCCTTTCGAGCAAGGCCTAGAGGAGCAGCCAGAGGCTCGTCTAGTCACCCCTCAAGGTGAAGGGGATCCAGGGGTGATCGCGGTCGGGGAGGCAAGACCTCAAGACGGCAGTCCAAGTGAGATGATGTCGGTAGGAGGGAGACTTCAGAATTTTCGGGATCCGTGGACCTTCGATCCCTGGGCCCATAGCCTACTCAAGAACGGACTGGGCTGGAGCTGGTACAGCACTCCACCCCCGTGCCCTCGGTTTTTCCAACACTCCACCCCCGTTCTGGAGGAGCACGTTCAAGAACTGTTGGAGAAAAAAGTGATCCGAAGGGTAAAGTCCATCAAATTCCAAGAGAGGCTGTTTTGTGTTTCCAAGAAAGACTCGGAAAAGCTCAGAGTCATTCTGGACTTGTCGCCACTCAACAAGTTCATAGTGAATTGCAAATTCAAGATGCTAACACTGCAACACATAAGGACCTTACTGCCCCAGAGGGTATATTCCGTCTCCATAGACTTGTCGGACGCCTATTGGCACGTTCCAATCAACCGTCGACTCTCCCCCTACCTAGGGTTCAAGCTACAACGAAGACTATACGCCTTCAGAGCCATGCCATTCGGGCTAAATATAGCCCCAAGGATTTTCACAAAGCTTGCGAGCGTAGCTCTCAAACAATTACTCCTAAAGGGAATTTAGGTAGTAGCCTACCTGGACGACTTGTTGGTGTGGGCAGCATCCGAGACAGAATGCTTGCAAGCTTCCAGTCAAGTGATCCAGTTCTTAGAGTATCTAGGCTTCAAGATCAACAGAAAAAAATCTCCACTTTCTCCATCTCAAAAGTTCAGGTGGCTGGGAATCCACTGGGACCTAATGTCACACCGTTTCTCCATCCCGGCGAAGAAAAGGAAGGAGATAGCGGGTTCTGTCAAGAGACTTCTAGATTCCGAAAGGATATCAAGACGCGAACAGGAGTGGGTACTGGGCTCTCTCCAGTTTGCTTCAATGACAGACCCAGTGCTAAGAGCACAGCTAAAGGATGCAACCGGAGTTTGGAGAAGTTATGCATCAAATGCACGAAGAGATCTTAAAAGACCAGTTCCGCTTCGGCTACGTACTCTTCTCAGGCCTTGGTCCCAAGCCAGACATCTAAAGAAGTCGGTTCTTCTTCAGCCACCTCCCCCGTCGGTGACGATTCACTCAGACACCTCGAAGGAGGGATGGGTAGGTCACTCTCATCGGAAAAAAGTCCAGGGGACTTGGTCCAAGCTATTCAAGACCTTTCACATAAACTTTCTAGAAGCTATGGCAGTGCTCCTTACCTTAAAGAAAGTCTACCCGCGTCACTCGATCCACATAAGGTTGGTGATGGACAGCGAGGTACTTGTGAGATGCTTGAATCGACAAGGATCGAGGTCACCACCTCTCAATCAGGTGATGTTTGCCATCTTCCGATTGGCGGAAAAGAAGAAGTGGTACCTGTCGGCAGTTCACCTTCAAGGAGTCCGCAATGTGACAGCGGATGCTCTATCCAGGTTCACACCGATAGAGTTGGAATGGTCCTTAGACGCAGGATCATTCTCCTTCATTCTGAATCAAGTCCCAGAACTGCAGATAGACCTCTTTGCGACGAAAGACAACAAGAAGTTGCCCCTGTACGTGTCCCCATACGAGGACCCCTTAGCGGAAGCAGTGGACGCGATGTCCCTCGACTGGAACAGATGGTCCAGGATTTATCTGTTCCCTCCTCACAACCTTCTGTTGAGGGTCCTCAACAAACTGAGATCCTTCAAGGGGGTAGTGGCCCACAAGTGGCCGAACAGCTTGTGGTTCCCCCTGTCATTGGAACTACGGATGAAGTTTATACTGCTACCAGATCCAGTTCTGACCCAGCGAGTCCAGAAGTCGACTGTCTGCGCTTCATTACAGAAAACCCGGACCCTGCAGCTCATGATTTTCTCTCCCTAGCGGTGAGAAAGCGTTTCGGGATTTCGAAAGCCGGCATAGACTTCCTAGAGGAATATAAGTGCAAATCTACTAGAAGGCAATATGAGTCATCTTGGAGAAAATGGGTGCCCTTTGTCAAGGCGAAGAATCCGCTGGAGATCTCGACAGACTTCTGCTTATCTTTCTTCCTCCACCTCCATGGTCAAGGGTTGGCAGCTAACACGATTTCGTCGTGTAAGTCTGCTTTGACAAGACCCATTCTATATGCCTTCCAGGTCGACCTCGGTAACGAGATCTTTAATAAAGTTCCGAAAGCCTGCGCTAGGCTCAGACCTTCAGCACCTCCAAAGCCCATTTCATGGTCTTTAGACAAAGTTCTTCATTTTGCTTCTCTGTTGAGCAATGAGGAGTGTGCGTTAAAGGATTTGACACAAAAAGTTATTTTCCTATTTGCACTCGCATCCGGGGCCAGGGTTAGTGAGATTGTAGCCCTCGCGAGAGAGGAAGGTCGTGTTCAGTTCCTGGATGGGGGAGAACTGAACCTGTTTCCGGATCCTTCGTTTCTTGCCAAGAATGAGTTACCCACCAACAGGTGGGGGCCCTGGAGAATCTGCCTTCTGAAGGAAGATGCATCTCTATATCCAGTAGAATGCCTAAAGGTCTATCTTCGTAGAACTTCAGACTTCAAGGGTGGTCAACTATTCAGGGGAGAAACATCAGGCTCAAATTTATCTCTGAATCAACTCAGAGCGAAAATCACATATTTTATTCGCAGAGCGGATCCTGACAGTACAACCGCAGGTCACGATCCGAGGAAAGTTGCCTCATCCTTAAATTTCTTTAATTGTATGTATTTTGAACATCTCCGTTCATACACTGGCTGGAAGTCTTCCAGAGTGTTCTTTTGCCACTATGCGAAGCAAGTAGAGGAACTAAAGAGATCTGTGGTAGCAGTGGGTCGCGTCGTTAACCCTACTGTTTAACTCTGCGAGGAACAGTGGTTTTAATTGGGACGATTAATTCCAGGGTGAGTGTGTAGTTACATACGGTACTACAAACTAAGTGAGGGCACTGAGTTGCCCACGTTGACTGTTCCATTTCCAAAGGTGAACCTAGCATAAGTGCAGACATGTGTGCCGAGCGTTTTCTAACGCTAATGTGATTGATTTGTAATACAGACTACTTTTATGACTTTGATACCTCGGTATCTTAAAAGTGGCAATAATGTTTTTTTCTTTCAGATAAACAAGTTCTATTTACTATTATACTTATGCTTAAAGTTTTGGGTTATCCTCTTCTTATATATATATATATATATATATATATATATATATATATATATATATATATATATATATATATATATATATATATATATATATATATATATATATATATATATATATATATATATATATATATATATATATATATATATATATATATATATATATAATTGTTGTTAACTTGTCTATTTATTGTTTGTCAATAAACTTGTTCTTGAGAACCTTGCGTCTCCTTCACCTGTGTCAATTTATTGGTATAATTGAGCATTCATTCTCTGTACTTTATCTGGGATAATTCTAATAGAATTGTTCCGTTATGCAAGCTATGTTGCATTGGTTTATGCTTTCCCTTAACGAGAGAATTCCGTCCCAGAAGGGGACGATGGTGGTTTTACAAGTTTCCTCCTTTGCGGATATAAACCTTTGTCCAATACAAGTATTGTGCGGAGAACTGGTCGATATTTCATATTGACGCAGTGGTTCTTTACAAACTATGCTTTACTTAATATAGGGTGAGACCACTATATTAGCTTGCCTGGTATTCATACATAGGTATATGTACTCTTCGAGACTTTTCCAGAGTCTAGTAGGACTCTTCCCTGTAGGGGGCAGGAAGCTTTAACATGGTTTATGGTTAGTTGAAAAGATGTATAACGGTAACATCTTAGGTCTCTAGGTCTAGTCGACCGGGAAAAATTACCTCCGGGGAGTACGGCACGTTCTGAGAATCCACAGATACAGTAATGCTCTGGTATACTTCCATCACGACGACATGGCTTGAGCCCAAAAAACGGATTTTGAGCGAAGCGAAAAATCTATTTTTGGGTGAGATGGCCATGTCATCCTGATGGACCCGCCCTTCCCTTTCTATGAAAGGGCTGTAGGGCCCCTCCCTACATACAGTATCTGTAGCACCTCGTGTACGCTACAAGGAATACAGATGACACCAGGATTGGCGTCAGGCACGCTTACGAAACTGGAGAAGAGGGAGCCTTGGGAGCGGCTCCCCCCTTTTCTTTCCCGTTTTTGTTTCTTGCCAATTGACCCCTCGATGTGTTATCTCGGTTTGGGGTGCAGATTGCCATGTGGCGTGTCAAGAATACGTCCTCTGGTATATCGCAATGTCCCTTTCATTAGGGATATTCGCTCCAGGAGTTAGAACTCTGGGTACCTTAAGGTAAATTCTCTGGGAATATCGCCGTAGTTGTAATATACCCTAGGAAGCTACCCTATAGGAACTTCCATCAGGACGACATGAACCATCTCACCCAAAAATAGATTCTGTTATATATATATATATATATATATATATATATATATATATATATATATATATATATATATATATATATATATATATATATGTATATATTGTTCTGAACTTCAAGATAGTCTGAAGTTAAAGTTCTTCAGGACCTGATATTTCAGATCAGCACCACAAAAAGGGTATGTTCCCTGACAAAACAACCCCCAAAGAGTACAATCTCAGAGAGGATACACAAAACCACAAACTAGAGATTAACAATAATTTATTCCATCAAAAATTTAGCATAATAAAAGAACCCCCCTTAAAACTGAATAATGGGGAGAAAAGTACAACAAGCGCACACAATGCCAAAGCAGTCACTTCTTCAATTACCTACCTAACTAACATGCCAAAGAATATGAGAAAGTAATCAGTGGAAGTAAGAAAAACACTCTTTCCCTAACATACGATAGGTGGAGACTCAAAAGGGGGTCGGGGGAAAACCCTAACCCATAACTTAACCTAAATCTTCACAAAAAAAGTACATTGAATTAATACATACTCTTTCAACAATATAAAACATAAATAACTCAATAAGTTGAATCCATTAAGTAACACTCGAAGACTCATCCAAGGACGTCTCTATTTAATTAAATGTAGACGCTGACACTAACTAAATAAGGGGTTGCTGTTCCATCATATGAATAATATATATTAATATCAATAACAATAAAGTATGCTTACTCTTCTTCGCCACTAAAGGGCCTCCTTACGACTCCAAGGGCGCAGTGTTCAGGCATAGCAAATGCTGAGCTCTACTTCAACAATAAAGGGCTGAAGAAATCCTCGGTGAGGCCCAAAGTCCAAGCCTCCAACAACGGGTTCCAATCAATCCAGCTTCGGACAAAGGGCACGAACACTCAGGGTCACTCTTCAGTGACGCAACACGATGCGGAGTGCTAAAGGAAGTCTCTTCCATCCAAAAGTACACTGCCATATACTGCCAAAAATATAGCACGCTGGTCCTTCTATAGTGGAGCCGAGTACAGAACTGCCGAACAAATATCACAAGGCCCCCTCGATAACTCAGGGAAAGGGTCAAAATATGACGTGGCCCAGACGATGAAGCCAAACCACCATCACAAACATGAAAAAAAAGAAACAAACTTCATGGGCGGAGAATCAATACAAACTATTAACAACCATTAAGGAGAGGCAAAAGACCCATATCCAGCATTCAGCGAGAAACTCAATATATATATATATATATATATATATATATATATATATATATATATATATATATATATATATATATATATATACGAGGGGTGATCAAAAAGTTCGGTAAATGTGTGAATATCTATTAAATTACGAACACTAACAGGTTTTGTCACTAATCTCCTTCAATGTACTCTACTTCAGCCCATACACATTTACTCCACCGTGTGTGCCACTTTTGAAAACCTTCTTGGAAGTCCTTTTTCTTCAATAACTTTATTTGCTTTATTGTGTTCGATTCGATGTCTTCAATGGTGTCAAATCGTTTCCCTTTCATCTTCCATTTAATTTTTGGGAATAGCCATAAGTTGCATGGTGCCAGTGACCCACTAATCTAATTGGTCTGTGGGTTGCTGCTTTAGATGGGTGGTCATCGTCTTCTGCGGGTGACTTGGTATATTAGTTTTTGAGATTTTTATATAGTTATGTTTGATAATCTTTTATATGGTTTTGTTCCTTGATTAGTTTGATTTAAGAGCTAGTTGTGCAATTCTTGGAAGTATATCTTTCTAACTATGTACTTATTAGTTTTATTAATTTTACGTAATGATAATTGCAGATAGGCTGAGGATGACATAAGTTATGTCGAAAGCTACCAAATAAAGATGATGATAGCGGCATTGACTACCTTATTTTTACTATATATATATATATATATATATATATATATATATATATATATATATATATATATATATATATATATATGTATATGTATATATATATATATATATATATATATATATATATATATATATATATATATATATATATATATATATATATATATATATATATATATATATGAATGAGAGAGAGAGAGAGAGAGAGAGAGAGAGAGAGAGAGAGAGAGAGAGAGAGAGAGAGAGAGAGAGACCCACAATTTGTTTTATTTGAGAGAAAAAAATATCAACTATGAAATCTTTTTATAGAATTATCGTGTTAATGATCCACCATTCAGAATCCAGTGAACCTCAGTTTTATGTAAAATTTAGTTAGATCTCTAATTATGAGTTTATTGAAATACCATTTTGTGTATGACAGAGCAAGGAAATATATAATTCTGCTTTATAATAATTGCAAAAGGGATAATTCTATTCAAAATAGAAAGAATAAAACGAATCTTCGAAGTTTAATATCAATAAAAATATGGTTATATGTTTTTGTTTTAGGACTTGTCTTCGAGAAATTAATTATAATCAGACAAACTTCATGAAAGACGTCTGAATAGGCGTAACCAGGATATGATATGGGCTGGGTAAGGAGAAAAGTTTATCTATTTAAACTTTTTTATCATTTGTTTTTATTTCCATTATTGTTGGCTCTTTTTAGTGTTAATAATTAAAGTAAAAGTCTAAACCATATTTTTTTGTTGATAATAAATCCGAGTAATGCAACGATATTTCCTTTTCCCTACTAAATTTTGGTATTGATATTTGCCATATACCATTTTCTCCCATAGCTGGGCTCATCGGGTAAACCTCCATTATAGCTAGAATTAACACACGTGTTAGAATGTGTTCTGTGAACTATTTAAAAAGATTTGCTCTGCTTAATTAATTGTTCAACGATGTTAAACTTTTCAATTATCCCCGAATTACTATTTTTACAAGTAAATTGAGGCTGCAATACTTTATGCATTAGTTTTATGTTCGTGAATTAAAACAAATAATTGAACATCCATTATTGAAAGAAAATCATGTACATCTTCTATTAAAAAAAACGAGTTTTATTTACTTTATCTACGATATCCTGTTAGATATTTAGCCTCACAAGAACTATCCAAACAGTTCAGTGATCTTGTCTACGTTAAGCCTTACCACTTATGAATACATCATGTATGTCGCGCGTTTTATACGCGCTCGTACACTGGCAACCACTTTTTTTTTGTCTTATCGCCTGCTCTCCCCTGCACTGATGGTAGACTAACCTGTGTAAGCTTGTTAGCGCATTCTTTATTTTGATGGATTTTTTTTATTTATTTTTTTTTGTGTGTGTGTGTTTCTACAAGTCTTTGTGTAAAAGCTCTTCGTTTATTAGATAAATTTAAGTTGCTTGCTTTTCGCCTCTCTGTTACAACCTAACAGCCCACTCCCTCATTGGAAAATTTCCCTTCAATCTTGTCATATATTGGTTCTTTTACCAGTAATCAATAGTATAAGCTCTCTCTCTCTCTCTCTCTCTCTCTCTCTCTCTCTCTCTCTCTCTCTCTCTCTCTCTCTCTCAGATTTATTATAAGGTTAACAAGCAGGTCACTACCACCAAAATCGAGCATGATTTTGCGCAGACAAACATTTGGAATAGCAGTAGTTTACCTAATATAACGATACAGACATTGAAGTTAATATCAGAGATTGTCCAGAATATACCATTACAGATCCACGATTTAGTAGTCGGCAATCCACAAATAATGGAAGACTCTGGCAGACTTCACATTATCGATAATATTTTCATAATCTTTTTTATTCAGTTTATTTTTGTTCTCTTTATAGGCTACATAGAACCTTAGACTATTGCTAATATCAAATTTTATTCAACTGTATCTAAACTTTCTGAGTACTATTTTGGCCATCCCCAATCATTGGGTAATAGGAGAGTGCTCGAAAAATATAATGCAAAATTTTTATTGATTGGTCATACTTCGCTGCATGAAGTGTGGAATGTCATCCCAATAAGGCATTTTATATGACTGACAGATAAAGTTCTGTTGTGAATAAAAGGAAAAAAAAAACTACTGATCCAGTTATAATTTCTTATCAGGAAATATATAAAACAATCAAGAAAAGTAGTTTCTAAAAAAGAATGTAGAATTGGTCTCTTTAGATAAGTTGTATGATTTATATGAGCCTTTCAAATACATGGTATTAGCTTCCCTTAGTTTCTTAGTATCAACAAGATGAGAATGGTCAACAATTAGTTAATAATTTCCTTATGAATATGTGAGTGGATGAAAATCTCAGTTCTACCTTTTTATTGTCATTTATTGAAATCAAACATGTTTTATCTCTATCATTTAAAGGTGATAAATCTAAAATATGTGCGTGCAATTACTCAAAAAGAGAGAGAGAGAGAGAGAGAGAGAGAGAGAGAGAGAGAGAGAGAGAGAGAGAGAGAGAGAGAGAGAGAGAGAGAGAGAGAGAGATCATATAATATACATGCTCATGTGATTAAGTTATCAAAGAAAAATCTACCGAAGCCTTTCATGAAAATGTTTTTAAAAAGAATGGAATAATAATTGCAGTTATTGATGATCTTTGCTTTATTCAAAAGCATTTGCAATGTAGAAATCAACATAAGGAAGAGTTTCTATTTTGAATAATGAATGTGAATCAAAAAGACCATATAGTTAACATTTAGCGAGGCTTTTCGATTATGTACACGTAGCGATCTATTGATTATGTCATAACTAGTAAAACGTACATTTACAGGCAAGTATATATATATATATATATATATATATATATATATATATATATATATATATATATATATATATATATATAAACATATATATATATATATATATATATATATATATATATATATATATATATATATATATATATGTATATATATATATATATATATATATATATATATATATGTAAATATATATATATATATATATATATATATATATATATATATATATATATATAATACACATATATATATATATATATATATATATATATATATATATATATATATATATATATATATATACATATATATATATATATATATATATATATATATATATATATATATATATATATATATATATATGTATATATATATATATATACATATATATATATATATATATATATATATATATATATATATATATATATATATATATATATATATATATATATGTATATATATATATATATATATATATATATATATATATATATATATATATATATATATATATATATATATGTATATATAGTGTATATATATGTATATATAGTGTAAATATATATATATATATATATATATATATATATATATATATATATATATATATATATATATATATATATATATATATATATATATATATATATATATATATATATATATATATATATATGTGTGTATATATATATATATATATATATGGATAGACAAATAGATACATTGATAGGTAGAGAAAGGTTTTGTGCATTACCAGGACCAGCCAATCTATACAATTAGGGTCACCATCACTATAGTTCATTTATTTTAGCGAGGCAGATTTGCATCGCCTCGCAACGGTGTCCTTTTAGCACGGAAACGTTTCCTGATCGCTGATTGATTGGACAAAATAATTCTAATCAATCAAGAAGCAGGAAACTTTCCCAGCTAAAAGGACACCGCTGTGAGTCGGTGCAAATGTGCCTCATTAAAAAAAACAAAATTGAGTATATGTTAGTTTGCTGAGAGCGGTCAGGAAAAAATATAAATCACCCATCATCATAAATTTGCAGTGTGGAAAACTTACTAAATCTCAAAAACGAACAATAGAATATCTATCCCCCACCAATGAAAGAGGCAGTGGAACAACTCCCCAAGTTGGCACACTGATATATCCCACGGCAAGGGTTGCTAAGAATCTTTAGATTGTAACAGGCCACCCTTGGAAATTGAATCTTGTAACATAAAACCCCGACGCTTTGTCTAGGAAAGAAGATCTTACGGTGTTATTGGAAGGGCCGAAATGAATAAATATGGAATAATGGGATTTAGTAAAATTGGAAGAACTTGTATAAAGAATTAAAAGACGACCATATATCTTGTTTCTGAGGCCATGGAAGGAAGAAAAAAAGGAAGTTTTTTATTGATAAAAGTCTTTCAGGTAACATAGATAATGTTTGTAGTACTAGTAACAGAATTGATGAATTAATGATCAAAGTAAATAGGAAGGGAAGTATAAACAGACGACCATTCAAACGTATGCTCCAACAACATCCCACACCAAGGACGAAAATTAAACTTTTTATGAAGATCTTGAGTTATCTTGAAAACAAAAATAATAATAATTTTGAATTTTTATTTATTGAGGGAAAATTTCAAAGCTACAGTATGTCAAAAGAAGAAAGGAGACTCGGCAGTATGTAAATTTGGAACAGCTATAATAAATGACAGAGGAGACATGCATTTAGAACTTGTTGATAGAAAAAATCCTAAAATCATGAGCACTTATTTTTTTTAATAAAAAATGAATATATTAAAAGGACATGGAGAAACGCAATGACAAAAAAGGAAAATGGATTAGATTTTATTCTCAGAAAAAAAGTTCATTTAGTTAAAGATGTAACAGTTTTGAACAAATTAAAGTAACATCACCATAGATTGGAGAGAAATGATATGTATTAGATCTAAAGAAAGAGAGAGAAAATATAATTCTAATAGTGAAAATAAACATTCCTGTAATAATATAAAAAATCTGATGAGTTTAGTTTAGCAGTAAAAAATAGGTATTTCCAGCTGCATGATTAGATAGAAGCTAGTAAAGAAGAAATGAATAGTAATTTAACAAAATTTGTATTGGAAGCAACACAAGAAATAGGAGGCAAAGTTCACAGAAAAAAAAATCAAGAAAACATGTCAGAAAAGACTAAAAAACTAATGAAGAAAAGATTGGAAATAAGGTTGTAATCCTAGAGAAATGATATAAAATTAGCAGAAATCTGCAAAATGATAAACAAATTAAAATCCAAATCAGAACAAAATTAACGAAACAATTAAGAAAGGAAGAAGCATGAAATTGATGAAAAGAAGACCATAAAAAGGGCACCAACAAATGTTTGCCTCAAAGGAGGCAAATGAAAATATCATAAAC
This sequence comes from Palaemon carinicauda, assembly GCF_036898095.1. Lineage (NCBI taxonomy): Eukaryota > Metazoa > Arthropoda > Malacostraca > Decapoda > Palaemonidae > Palaemon > Palaemon carinicauda. Next base: position 84,132,398 of record NC_090734.1, read on the forward strand.
ACAATATATGGAGTCAAAGATATTGCTGAGGAGTTTTGTATAATGCTATTTAATAGTGATATAAGAAATAATTTTGCCAAGATAAATTATAAAGTACCTGACCTTGTACTAAAAGAAACAGTGGGAGAAATAATGAAAACATTAAAAGTTGAGGAAAGAGGCAATTCACGTGAAGATAGTCAAACAATTATTTCACTAACAGAGAGGGGGAAATGTTTATAGTAGTAAAACTCGCTGAACTTCACAGAAAATGTCTTCATGAATGTTCTATACCTACAGCTTGAAAAAACTTTATCATTGTACTAATTCACATAAAAGGAGACACAAAGGAGTTGATAAAAATATTAGGCCGAATAAAAAGACAGTTGTACTTTAATCATCCAAAAGAGTAGAAAGGCTTTAGAGGTGGATATTCAACAGCGGACCATATCAAAATAATCACCTATCTAACAGGAAAATAAGAATCGTATTACAAATAACTATATACGACATTTATAGAGTATGAGAATGACTTTGATTACGTCTAAATTGGTCCAGTAATGAAAACCCTTACAAAAATTAATAGATGAATCCTATGTTAGAATACTTGATGATATCTCTACGGAAATACTGCAAACGTAAAACTACTCAAATATAGGTGAAAAATTTTGATTCACAAACGAGTTAGAAAAGAAGACACCATTTTTCCTAAATTATTTACAGTACGTTTAGTTTTCAGAAAAGCTGGTTTAGAAAATATAGGAAATAACATTAATGGTGAATACCTTAGCAACTTCAGATTAGCAGATGACGTTGTTATGCTTTTGTGAAACATGGGAGGATTTGCAAAAGATGATAGAAAGAAAATAGAGAAAAAATAAAAAAAATATAAGTAAAACTGAGATAATGTTCAAATACAATGCAGAAGTACAACCAATAAGGGTAATGGACGAACTCCTAAATATTGATAATGAACATACGCACTTAGGACAGAAAGTAAGTGTTTTCCAAGGACATGAGACCGAACTTGAAAGTTTAAGCATAGGATGGAGATATTTTGGAAAATGAAATGAGATAAGAAAAAGTAAAATTAACTTAAAAAAAAATAATTCAATCTGGTGGTCCTACCACTATATTCTTCTACATGAAAAATGTAGAACCTGACTGAAGCTTAGAAAACAAGATAGATACAACACAACGAACTATGGAAAGAATAATTATGGAATTAACACTAAGAGACATAAAATTAGCAACATGGATATGAGATTAAAGTAGAGGGTATTTGGATATGTAATAGGAAAAAATGGTCATGGAAAGGACAGGTAATGAAAATAACAGACAAAGAATTGAAAAAGTAGATTTCCGTGTACAGACTGGCATGAAGAGACCATAAATAGATGCAAGTAGATGTTTGTGACCTGAGGTAGATGAAAATTCTGATAATACACACACACACACACACACACACACACACACATATATATATATATATATATATATATATATATATATATATATATATATATATATATATATATATATATATATATATATATATATTGTTACCGGCCACTGGTTCGAGAGTCCGGCCTTGCTTAAGGGACTCAAGGGCCATAACAAAACAAATAACAATGGTGGGTCGCCAGTCAGCAATGATACAAGGAATACTGACAAGTATATGTATTTACAATAAAATTTAAATAAAAATTAATAGAAGAAAAGGGGAGCACAACAGCTAATTATTTATATTATAATTTATGCCACGAGGAGCTTCGGGTGGAGTTTGGAGGGACCGTGGATGAAACTCCAGCACAGCAATCACGTTCCCTGGAAGGGGGAAATAAATTGAATTATTATCAGCACACTTACTTCTACCGGCTGGGAACACGATGAAGTCGTGTGGTTAAAACTTTTAAGCAAATTAAATGAAAATACCAAGCTTAGGGATTTAAACGTTATACATAGGAATCAACGCTGTCACAGGGTGAATTAATTAAAACTAGGACTAAACGGCACACGTGGTCTGGGTATAAGGGATAGGATACAAGGTTCAGTGGGTAGGATTTCTTTATAGGATAAGGAAAAAATGGGATGTGATAAGGAAAGGATGGGAGGTTGGGTAAGGATATTGAGAATCTCAAAATCAGACACCTTACCCTTAGTAAAAAAGACTCTGTTTTCCTTCCCTTATGGAGGATATTTAGACAGAGGTCCTGCCTCCCTTATGTCTTGAGGGTGAAGAGAGATGGTGTTGTTTCCCTCAAGGAGGTTGAGTGAAGAAGAGGAGATGTTATCCTCATGGAAGTTGAGATAAGAAGGAAGATCCCAAGTTTTCCCTGGGTAGATCAACCCCACTTGACCTCCAATTAAGGGGGGGCGGGTAGGGGGGATTGGCCTGACCGCTGTCCTATTGGTCAGGCTTGGTCACGTGTACCCACATCCTTCACAGCTCGCTTCCCTCCTTCTCCTGGGACCATGATGTTGTCACGTGACTCGTAGAAGGTAGCTGGAATTGAGATCTCAGGGGGAGTAGACTGGTATAGGATGGTGGGAGGGGGGGTGAGACTCTGGGTAGGGTCCCAAAACTTGTCGTATTTCGACTCATGCTTGCTGGCGGGGTCTTTTGTTATTTGAAAAAAGGTGGCGTAATGACCGCCATTACTAACAGCCCCCCATTTTAGCAGAGATTTTGTCCTAAAACAGGACAAGAACTCTGCAAGCAAGGTCTGAAGCCACTAGCCTTAATGATTCCTCCCTCAGTGAGTCTCACCACGATAATGGATAAATATCTAAGCTGCAACTAGGGTTATCATTTTACGTTATTTTGACTGTAAATTAACTTTAAGTGCCACATAGAAATAAGTATGCTAGCTGTGAGGCAGCAACTGAAAAAAATTTAAAAAAGGCAAAATTGAAAATTAAAATGCAAAAGATGGTTAAAGTTAAGTGACCTAGTGCAGTGGTAGGCATAAAATTAAAGAAAATTGGCATATATGCAAAAAAAAAAAAGATAAAATAGATACATGAAAATAAATTAAATGCAAATAATGATGCCAAGATGGCTCCTCAAGTTTATCTACCTGGGGAGACACCAAGGCCAATTAATATTTTTTCATACAAACTAAATTTACCTACTGACTATGGCTACGCTATGGACATGGCACTGTGCATTAGGCACTAATGCCGGGAGAACACATCTCTCTCATACGAGTTCTTTAGGCGCTTGACCTTCCAGTTGTAGTTCTGGAGGTGTATGCCACACCTCATGAGCCCTTTATTCCCATTACGTAGCTCAGTCAAGTAGTTTAGATGGTTATGGTCCGTTAGGAATGTCTGTGGAAAAACATGGTCAGCGCGATAGGAACCAAGGTGCTCAAGAGATGAGCCCATGCCTGAGAGTTCTTTCTCTTGAGTCTGGAGTTTTTCCCATGTCTGGAAGAAATTTATGCTACCATTTAAGTAAACTCCACAGTTGGGAATTCCTGCTTGCACCTGGTGAAGCCAAAAATTAATCACGAGTATGGTCAGAGGTCGTGACTCCTCTGCCATGAAGTGGAAACCCTCACCCCTCTGAAATGTGGCCAGAAAGCCAAACCAATAAAAGAATTGTGTCATCTCTGTAACACTTATGGATAGGATAAGTTGGAGCGAGGCCCTTGGCACTATTCTCTTAGAGTTACCGATGACTTGGCACGGATGGCAAGAGGTTGCGGAAGCCTTAACACCCTTCTGCAAGCCCGGCCGGAAGAAATGGGGCTGCAGCAGTTGGGTTGTGCGCTTCACCCCAGAGTGCCCTCCCAGTCCCTTATGGGCCATTCGTAGCACCGAAAAGCAGGAATTATGGGGGACAACTACATGCTGGCGCAGGGCCTCAGCAGGATCATGAGAACCTCGGGTGATCTTAAGGGGCACCTCATCCTTTAGCAGGAACTCAGCCTTAGAGGGGTTATCCATTTCCACCTCGTTCGAGTTGGCGGGTGCCCTGTTGTTTACCAATGTCTCATCCAGCAGTGGGAACCTGATGAGATTTGTCTGGCTCCTTGGGGTCTCGGCGCTGATGGGTGGTTCGCCTCTTGCCTGCTCTGAGACCTCTGGCCTGGTGATTGAGATAGCCCTATTTCCAGTGGTGTTCATTGGCACAGTTTCACCCGGATTGAATTTGTGGGTGCTCGGCTCAGACTCACGGTGGGAAAAGGGAGACCCCTGGCCCTCCTCTGAGGTCTCTGGCATGATGCTTGGAGTAGCCCTATCCCCTGTGGTGGAAAGTGGCCCACTTTCACCAGAATTAACTTCTGGCGTACGAAGCTCAGACTCACTGCTGGAGGAGGAAGACTCTTGGGCCTCCTCACTTAGCCAAGCTACCTCACCAAGGTCAATGTCACCGAGCCAGTCGTCTTCCCATGCAGGTTGCATCCTAACAGTTTTAGGCTCCGGCTTGGCAGCCTTCATGCACCTGAGGGGCACTCGCTGTACACCCTTCCCGGGCTTTTGACCCAAGCATGAGATGTAGCCCTCATGTGCAAGATCACTCCCTGCCCCTTGTCCGCACTTCTTGCTGAGCTGGGACGTGGTCACCTTCAGTTCCACTGTAGGGAGTTCCTTGGTGAACCCTTCAATGAGGTGGGTCCTCCTGCGATTGTCCTGCTGGACTTTGGCAATATTGGGTTGAGGTGGCAAGTGATTGAGGTGTGCCAATCGGGCGTCCATCTCCTGCATTCTTAATTCATGCGCTCTCTCTCTTTCATAGCACATCCTTTCTTGCTCTGTTCTTCTCCGGGCTTTGTCTTCATTCATGAGCTCCCGCACATACCTTCGCAATGCTTCTCCCTCATAGCCTTGTCTTTCTGCCAAGTCCACAAATGCACTGATTTCAGCAGCAGTCATTTTGCTAAGTTTTTGTGGAGACAGCGACAAGAAAAAAAACTCAACAACACAAGGTACGATGTTGACCGTGCCAGAAATTACACGGAGGGGAAAGACGCTCTAGCCTTATGCAAGAGTCTCATGGAAGGAAGGATGAAGATGGAGCTGGGCAAAATGCACAATGGCTGTGAAAAATGCCTCTTGAAAAAGAATTATCACCAAATAGCAAGCCTTGCAAGTAATTGAACAGGAGCCTAACTTGAAAACCAGGACCACAACAATGGGTGAGCTTAGGCTGTCCGGTTGTAATTCGTCCAAACAAGTAACGATATATATATGACAACTGTACTACACAATGAAAAACGGAATCACAACTATACAGTAGGTGACCCTCTGGGGTAGTCAGGGTAGAAAATGAGATCACAACTATGGGTGACACTATGCTGGACGAAATAAAATGGAATCACAACTATGGGTGAACCTTTATACCAGTCATAAAAGAAATGGAATGACCACAATGGGTGAATCTCTATGCTTGTACAAAAAAAATGTAATCACAACAATGGGTGAACCTCTATGCTAGTCTTTTGAAAAAATGGAATCACAACAATGGGTGAATCTCTATGCTAGTCATAAAAAAACGGAATCACAACAATGGGTGAATCTCTATGCTAGTCTTTAAAAAAATGTAATCACAACAATGGGTGAACCTCTATGCTAGTCTTTTGAAAAAATGGAATCACAACAATGGGTGAATCTCTATGCTAGTCATAAAAAACGGAATCACAACAATGGGTGAATCTCTATGCTAGTCTTTAAAAAATTGGAATCACAACAATGGGTGAATCTCTATGCTAGTCATATAAACATGGAATCACAACAATGAACGACCCTCTATGTTAGTCATAAATAAATGGAATCACAACGATGAATGACCCTCTGTGCAAGCCTTAAGGAAAAAAAATGGAATCTCCACGATGTGTGACCCTCCTATGCTAGTCTTAAGGAAAAAAAATGGAATCTTCACGATGTGTGACCCTCCTATGCCAGTCATAAGGGGAAAAAAATGGAATCTCCACGATGTGTGACCCTCCTATGCTAGTCTTAAGGGGAAAAAATGGATTTCCCACGATGTGTGACCCTCCTATGCTAGTCTTAAGGAAAAAAATGGAATCTCCACGATGTGTGACCCTCCTATGCTAGTCTTAAGGGAAAAAAATGGATTTCCCACGATGTGTGGCCCTCCTATGCTAGTCTTAAGGAAAAAAAATGGAATCTCCACGATGTGTGACCCTCCTATGGTAGTCTTAAGGAAAAAAATGGAATCTCCACGATGTGTGGCCCTCCTATGCTAGTCTTAAGGAAAAAAAAATGGATTTCCCACGATGTGTGACCCTCCTATGCTAGTCTTAAGAAAAAAAATGGAATATCCACGACGTGTGGCCCTCCTATGCTAGTCTTAAGGAAAAAAATGGAATCTCCACGATGTGTGGCCCTCCTATGCTAGTCTTAAGGAAAAAAATGGAATCTCCACGATGTGTGACCCTCCTATGCTAGTCTTAAGGAAAAAAAATGGAATCTCCACGATGTCTGACCATCCTATGCTAGTCTTAAGGAGAAAAATTGGAATCTCCACGATGTGTGACCCTCCTATGCTAGTCTTAAGGGAAAAAAATGGAATCTCCACGATGTGTGACCCTCCTATGATTGTCTTAAGGAAAAAAATGGAATCTTCATGATGTGGGACCCTCCTTTGCTAGTCTTAAGGAAAAAAAATTAAATCTCCACGATGTGTGACCCTCCTATTGGCTAGTCTTAAGGAAAAAATGGAATCTCCACGACGTGTGACCCTCCTATGCTAGTCTCAAGGAAAAAAATGGATTTGTAGAAATGTGTGGGTGCGTTCTTGCAACACCACCACTTGCAACCCTGTGACTTAAAGCAAAGTTTGTATTTATACTTAAAGTATAACAAATTAAATAAACAAACAATGTCACGAAGATTGCTTAATGCTTCGTTAAGAACATCAACCCCTTTACATACTTTCCCTTTAATAAAGACAAAATGAGTTTAAAAAATTACACCTCCAAATATTTTATCTAAATGATCCTATACCCTGACTGAAAAAATTAAATTGAATGTGATATCATAAATCCTTTATCTTTAGGTTAACAATGTTACACAATCTTACGAAAATTATCCCTTTCAAAATGTACATAAAAATAATACCCCACGAAAGTAACAAAATGAAATTGCATACCCTTACTGTGAAAAGAAAAAATTGAAATAAAGAATGCCACGTGTGCTTACGGTTACCAACACAGGAAATTAACACGTGTTTTATTCTACCACGGTTTTTTCCTTAAATTTCGTAAATTTCAATTCACTTAATTTTAACACGAAATTAAACAATCACTAACTGCACAATATATATGAATGAAAAATTTATCCCTATCAATAATGTACATGAAAATAATATCCCACGAAAGTAATAAAATGAAATTACAAACACTTGCTATCAAAGGAAAAAAATCGAAATGAGGAACGCCCAGTGGTCTTACCGTTACTTTACATAATTATGCCTCACGTAAGTATTACGTTTACGTGAATCGTAAGCCAAAGGTTCCGATAGGAGACTAGCCTGTATCCTAGCGCTAAAGATAAATGATAATATATTCCATGCACAAAATTAAACGATTGATGTGCGTGAATACAACGAAATTAGACTAAAATCTCGGGTCTGCATAGAATTGGTAAACAATTAACAAACATAATAATAACAGACAATATACCTTGGCTTCGTTCGGAAACACGGCGGCGGGCTGAGTTATACCAGGTTGGCCATGTTTTGAAATGAACACGTGCTCAGCCTGCCACGCTTTTTGTCCTAAAATATCGTAAGTTTCACTTCACTTATTTTCTTTTTTAAACACAAAATATCACAATAAGACATTCACCTAATGCACAATGTTTTAATAAATGGAAAATTTTAACCACTGTGACAATAAACACTCAGAAAAAGAACACAAATTCTTCTCACGCGGTTGGCTATCCTGCTACACAAAAGGACTAGACTTCTTCCACGTGGGTTTAAAACAAAAAGGTTCGCGGCGCGAACACACACACTAATAAACACAAAACTTTAACAATGAAAATAAAAGGCTTTTGCTGTGTTCTTCCACGGTTCCAACTCCAGTGATAATATAATTTACTTGAAATTAAATTGAGGTTCGTCAAGTTGCTAAAGACAGAAAAAAGGGGGGAATTTGACTTTCATAAAATTAATTTGAAATTACTGTCTTAACGAATCCTGGCATTTGGTCGCCAATATGTTACGGGCCACTGGTTCGAGTCCGGCCTTGCTTAAGGGACTCAAGGGCCATAACAAAACAAATAACAATGGTAGGTCGCCAGTCAGCAATGATACAAGGAATACTGACAAATATATGTATTTACAATAAAATTTAAATAAAAATTAATAGAAGAAAAGGGGAGCACAACAGCTAATTATTTATATTATAATTTATGCCACGAGGAGCTTCGGGTGGAGTTTAGAGGGACCGTGGATGAAACTCCAGCACAGCAATCACGTTCCCTGGAAGGGGGAAATAAATTGAATTATTATCAGAACACTTACTCCTACCGGCTGGGAACACGATGAAGTCGTGTGGTTAAAACTTTTAAGCAAATTAAATGAAAATACCAAGCTTAGGGATTTAAACGTTATACATGGGAATCAACGCTGTCACAGGGTGAATTAATTAAAACTAGGACTAAACGGCACACGTGGTCTGGGTATAAGGGATAGGATACAAGGTTCAGTGGGTAGGATTTCTTTAGAGGGTAAGGAAAAAATGGGATGTGATAAGGAAAGGATGGGAGGTTGGGTAAGGATATTGAGAATCTCAAAATCAGACACCTTACCTTTAGTAAAAATGACTCTGTTTTCCTTCCCTTATGGAGGATATGTAGACAGAGGTCCTGCCTCCCTTATGTCTTGAGGGTGAAGAGAGATGGTGTTGTTCTCCTCAAGGAGGTTGAGAGAAGAAGAGGAGATGTTATCCTCATGGAAGTTGAGATAAAAAAGAAGATCCCAAGTTTTCCCTGGGTAGATCAACCCCACTTGACCCCCAATTGAGGGGGGGCGGGTAGGGGGGATTGGCCTGACCGCTGTCCTATTGGTCAGGCTTGGTCACGTGTACCCACATCCTTCACAGCTCGCTTCCCTCCTTCTCCTGGGACCATGATGTTGTCACGTGACTCGTAGAAGGTAGCTGGAATTGAGATCTCAGGGGGAGTAGACTGGTATAGGATGGTGGGAGGGAGTTGAGACTCTGGGTAGGGTCCCAAAACTTGTGGTATTTCGACTCATGCTTGCTGGCGGGGTCTTTTGTTATTTGAAAAAAGGTGGCGTAATGACCGCCATTACTAACAATATGTATATATAAACATATATATACAAACACATATATATATATATATATATATATATATATATATATATATATATATATATA
>NC_090734.1:84144256-84149256 GCF_036898095.1 Palaemon carinicauda
AATCGTTGTTCTTGGCAGCAGCGGGACAGACAGACAGAAAAAGTCATGAAGCACAGATGGCTGTGATTAGCATACAAATGGTGAATGGCTGCATATTTATTCATTATTCATGGGGATCACTTCCTCCTTAGCATATTTTCTCATCACCTAAGCTCTGGACCTCATACAAGCAAGGCCAGTTTGTGAGTTTTCTTTGGGGATTGTACTGAGGGAACGGATGAAGTTTTTTTTTTTTTCGTTAATGTCTTTCTTATTTCTCTTTACAATATTAATAATAATAATAATAATAATAATAATAATAATAATAATAATAATAATAATAATAATAATAATAATGATAATAATAATAATAATAATAATTATTATTATTATTATTATTATTATTATTATTATTATTATTATTATTATTATTATTATTATTATTATTATTGATAATAATAGTAATAGTAATAGTAATAATAATCAAAACTCAACGCCGGAAATATGATAAAAGCCATAAACACATTGGCAGTACCCGTAATCAGATATAGGGCAGGAATAGTCGAATGGACGAAGGCAGAACTCCGCAGCAAAGACCAGAAAACTAGGAACATATGACAATACACAAAGCACTACACCCAAGAGCAAATACGAACAGACAGTAAACATAACACGAAAGGAAGGAGGGAGAGGACTACCAAGTATAGAAGACTGCGGTAACATCGAGAATAGAGCACTTGGGCAATATATGAAAACCAGTAAAAACGAGTTGCTCAAAAGTGCATGGGAAGAAAGTTGATGAAAGTAGACTAATACCCAGAAATATACAGAGACAGGAGAAGGACAAACAGAACAGAGGACTGTCAAAACAAACCTATGCACGGACAATATATGAGACAGACTAAAGAACTAGCCAGCGATGACACCTGCCAATGGCTACTGAGGAGAGTGCTCAAGAAGGAAACTGAAGATATGATAACAGCGGCACAAGATCAGGCCCTCAGAACCAGATATTTTCAAAGAACGATCGACGGAAATAACATCTCTCCCACATGTAGGGAGTGCAACACGAAAAATGGAACCATAAACCACATAGCAAGCGAGTGTCTGACACTTGCATAGAACCAGTACAAAATGAGGCATGATTCAGTGGCAAAAGCCCTCCACTGGAGCCTGTGCAAGAAATATTAGCTAGTTTGCAGTAATAAGTGGTACGAGCACTAACCTGACGGAGTGGTAGAAAACGATCATGCAAAGCTCCTCTTGTACTATGGTATCAGAACAGACAGGGTGATACGCGCAAATAGACCAGATGTGACGTTGATTGACAAAATTAAGAAGAAAGTATCACTCATTGATGTCACAATACCATGGAACTCCAGAGTTGAAGAGAAAGAGAGGGAAAAAATGGATAAGTATCAAGATCTAAAAATTGAAAGAAGAAGGATGTAGGATATGCCAATGGAAATTGTACCCATAATCGTAGGAGCACAATGTACGATCCCAATTTCCCTGAAACGGAATCTAGAAAAACTACCGGTTGGAGTAGCTTTAGGCCTCACGCAGAAGAGTGCAATCCTAGAAACGTCGGACATAATAAGAAAACTGATGGACTTGTAAGGGGCAGGATGCAACCCGGAACCCTTACACTATAAATACCACCCAGTTGAAAAGACTGATAGAGGGGAAAAAAGAAAAGAAAATAATAATAATAATAATAATAATAATAATAATAATAATAATAATAATAATAATAATAATAATAATAATAATAATAATATATAACCTGGAACCCTAATCTACGAAACATCATTCTCTGTGGACTGTGTTTGACAAAATATATTAATAATAATACTATTATTATTGATAATAAAAATAACTATGATACTGACTTGCAAGTCATTTTATTGTGACTTGGGATATATGACTTTTTCTTTGATGTATCTAGTATAATATAAGTGTGATATGTATTCACCTATTCTCTGTGCTTCACCATTATTTAAACAAACGGAATATATTGATTTTTAGAAGATGAATTATATTTCATTTATCTTTGTTATTAGAATTAAATAAATTAGAGTCCTAAAGCCATATAAGAATGAAAGCAGTAGGGTGCTATACAAATTTCGCTTAACTATTATTATGTACACCAATATAGAAAGGCACCTGTTCAATCTAACAATTGAAAGAAAAACGGACTGATTTTTATGTTCTTTCTTTCTCCATTAACCGATAACAATAGATAAATAAAGTTTCCTCAAATTTGTTCTTAATTTATTCAGCAATACGAGCAACGTTTTCAATTGAAACAAATAATGGTTTATCATAATACATAAATATTTTAGATAAAAAGAAAAAATAAAATAAAAAAAAAAGAAAGAAAAAAACTCTGTGAGCTAAAAGTCCCGGGAGGTTCCACTTGTTTTCCCTATAAAAGACAAATTATTCATCAATAATGTTGACCCTTTGATTAATGGTCTTTCTTCGTTTGTATGGAGTGGTGTTTGGTTATCATGCCATCACCAACCGTATACAATTTACTCACTTTTAAATACGTATAATCTAAATTTGTAAGATTTAGTTAAAGTGTAAATGTTCGAATACCATAACACTTAAATTGATATTTACAAGGAGATGATATTACGATTAGACAGATACATGATATTTCTCTTAATAAAAGACTTCTTTCGTTCAATATAAAACATATATTGCATGAAATGTTTAGTGGAATAGTTACTAAGATAATTTTGTTAAACTAATAATAATGCCTTTATTCGTTCAAAAGACTTGATTTGGAGAAAGCTTTAACTTAAAATATAGAATTCTGATGAATGATTAAAACCTCTTACATACACGGAGGAAGAAAAAATGTAATTCTTACCAATAAGGAATCTAAAATATACAGCACCTTTTTATGCTCCTCTCGCATTCGAGACTTAAGAAAAAAGTGTAATAGGTTTGAAAACTTGGGTCTGTGGCCCTTAACAATTGTCTAAGAAAAATTGCAACACAAATTCTAGATCTACAATGAGATTACCTTTACAATTGTGCTTGTGACAGAGACCTTCCATGACGAAGGAAATTTTGATATCCTCTACTTTCTTAAGAGACCCTCGACTGAAATCGTCCAACAGAATGCATTTCAGAGGACCAGAGGGGTATCAGTATTGGTAAGATCTTCTAAGGTCGACAATTTTAACTCAGCACAAGAAAATATTATTGTAAAATCTTCTGTCAACTCCTTTGAATATAATCCCTAAGGAAAGAAACCCTCCCCCTCCAAGAAGCTGGGCAGTGAGTTTTCCCTGCGAGGCCTTCTAGAGGGAGACCTGTTAGTTTGCCAACTTTTTTTTTAGACCCAGAAAAGGGGATTCCATTGACTACAAATACTTTCTCGAAGCATAAAAATATGGAATATGTATTGTAATACAAATTCACTGAAAAATAGTCGTATAAGATATGAAATGGAAATATGAAAATTAACAATACTAATAAAATAATGAAGAAGGAAAACTTGTCCTTAAAGCTGTGATCTATTATACTGACATTGCTGAGATCAGGGATAAGATAATTCCACAATCTACCATGCACCACCACAAGGTGTAACATTGCGTTTGTTACAACATCCTATAAAACACATATCTCCGAGAGACTATATAACAATCTCCCCGGATTATATATATATATATACACACATATATATATATATATATATATATATATATATATATATATATATATATATATATATATATATATATATATATATATATAAATATATATATATATATATATATATAAATAAATATATATATATATATATATATATATATATATATATATATATATATATATATATATATACATATATATATATATATATATATATATATATATATATATATATATATATATATATATATATATATATATATATATATATATTATTATTATTATTATTACTATCCAAGCTACAACCCTAATTGGAAAAGCAAGATGCTATAAGCCCAGGGGCTCCAATAGGGAAAAATAGCCCAGTGAGGAAAGGAAATAAGGAAATAAATAACTGAAGAGAACAAATTAACAATAAATCATTCTAAAAAAAGTAATGTCAAAAGAGATATATCATATATAAACTATTAACAACGTCAACAACAAAAATGTCATATATAAACTATAAAAAGACTCATGTCCGTCTGGTCAACAAAAAAGCATTTGCTCCAACTTTGAACTTTTGAAGTTCTACTGATTCAACAACCCGATTAGGAAGATCATTCCACAACTTGGTAACAGCTGGAATAAAACTTCTTGAGTACTGCGTAGTATTGAGTCTTATGATGGAGAAGGCCTGGCTATTAGAATTAACTGCCTGCCTAGTATTACGAACAGGATAGAATTGTCCAGGGAGATCTGAATGTAAAGGATGGTCAGAGTTATGAAAAATCTTATGCAACATGCATAATGAACTAATTGATCGACGGTGCCAGAGATTAATATCTAGATCAGGAATAAGAAATTTAATAGACCGCAAGTTTCTGTCCAACAAATTAAGATGAGAATCAGCAGCTGAAGACCAGACAGGAGAACAATACTCAAAACAAGGTAGAATAAAAGAATTAAAACACTTCTTCAGAATAGATTGATCACCGAATATCTTAAAAGACTTTCTCAATACGCCAATTTTTTGTGCAATTGAAGAAGACACAGACCTTATATGTTTCTCAAAAGTAAATTTGCTGTCAAGAATCACGCCTAAAATTTTGAAAGAGTCATACAAATTTAAAGAAACATTATCAATACTGAGATCCGGATGTTGAGGAGCCACCGTCCTTGACCTACTTACAATCATACTTTGAGTTTTGTTAGGATTCAACTTCATACCCCATAATTTGCACCATGCACTAATTTTAGCTAAATCTCTATTAAGGGATTCACCAACCCCAGATCTACATTCAGGGGATGGAATTGATGCAAAGAGAGTAGCATCATCTGCATATGCAACAAGCTTATTTTCTAGGCCA
>NC_090734.1:84154256-84156756 GCF_036898095.1 Palaemon carinicauda
TTGGAGTAGCTTTAGGCCTCACGCAGAAGAGTGCAATCCTAGAAACGTCGGACATAATAAGAAAACTGATGGACTTGTAAGGGGCAGGATGCAACCCGGAACCCTTACACTATAAATACCACCCAGTTGAAAAGACTGATAGAGGGGAAAAAAGAAAAAATAATAATAATAATAATAATAAAAATAATATATATATATATATATATATATATATATATATATATATATATATATATATATATATATATATATATATATATATATATATATATATATATATATATATATATATATATATATATATATATATAGAACCTGGAACCCTAATCTACGAAACATCATTCTCTGTGGACTGTATTTGACAAAATATATTGATAATAATACTATTATTATTGATAATAAAAATAGCTATGATACTGACTTGCAAGTCATTTTATTGTGAGTTGGGATATCTGACTTTTTCTTTGATGTATCTAGTATAATATAAGCATGATTTGTATTCACCTATTCTCTGTGCTTAACCATTATTTGAACAAACGGAATATATTGATTTTTTAGAAAATAAATTATATTTCATTTATCTTTGTTATTAGAATTAAATAAATTAGAGTCCTAAAGCCATATAAGAATGAAAGCAGTAGGGTGCTATACAAATTTCGCTTAACTATTATTATGTACACCAATATAGAAAGGCACCTGTTCAATCTAACAATTGAAAGAAAAACGGACTGATTTTTATGTTCTTTCTTTCTCCATTAACCGATAACAATAGATAAATAAAGTTTCCTCAAATTTGTTCTTAATTTATTCAGCAATACGAGCAACGTTTTCAATTGAAACAAATAATGGTTTATCATAATACATAAATATTTTAGATAAAAAGAAAAAATAAAATAAAAAAAAAGAAAGAAAAAAACTCTGTGAGCTAAAAGTCCCGGGAGGTTCCACTTGTTTTCCCTATAAAAGACAAATTATTCATCAATAATGTTGACCCTTTGATTAATGGTCTTTCTTCGTTTGTATGGAGTGGTGTTTGGTTATCATGCCATCACCAACCGTATACAATTTACTCACTTTTAAATACGTATAATCTAAATTTGTAAGATTTAGTTAAAGTGTAAATGTTCGAATACCATAACACTTAAATTGATATTTACAAGGAGATGATATTACGATTAGACAGATACATGATATTTCTCTTAATAAAAGACTTCTTTCGTTCAATATAAAACATATATTGCATGAAATGTTTAGTGGAATAGTTACTAAGATAATTTTGTTAAACTAATAATAATGCCTTTATTCGTTCAAAAGACTTGATTTGGAGAAAGCTTTAACTTAAAATATAGAATTCTGATGAATGATTAAAACCTCTTACATACACGGAGGAAGAAAAAATGTAATTCTTACCAATAAGGAATCTAAAATATACAGCACCTTTTTATGCTCCTCTCGCATTCGAGACTTAAGAAAAAAGTGTAATAGGTTTGAAAACTTGGGTCTGTGGCCCTTAACAATTGTCTAAGAAAAATTGCAACACAAATTCTAGATCTACAATGAGATTACCTTTACAATTGTGCTTGTGACAGAGACCTTCCATGACGAAGGAAATTTTGATATCCTCTACTTTCTTAAGAGACCCTCGACTGAAATCGTCCAACAGAATGCATTTCAGAGGACCAGAGGGGTATCAGTATTGGTAAGATCTTCTAAGGTCGACAATTTTAACTCAGCACAAGAAAATATTATTGTAAAATCTTCTGTCAACTCCTTTGAATATAATCCCTAAAGAAAGAAACCCTCCCCCTCCAAGAAGCTGGGCAGAAAAGGACTTACAGGGACACATCTCATGCAAAGATTTTAAAAGTGAGTTTTCCCTGCGAGGCCTTCTAGGGGAGACCTGTTAGTTCGCCAACTTTTTTTTTAGACCCAGAAAAGGGGATTCCATTGACTACAAATACATTCTCGAAGCATAATAATATGGAATATGTATTGTAATACAAATTCATTGAAAAATAGTCGTATAAGATATGGAATGGAAATATGAAAATTAACAATACTAATAAAATAATGATGAAGGAAAACTATTATCCATTATACTGACATTGCTGAGATCAGGGATAAGATAATTCCACAATCTACCATGCTCCACCACAAGGTGTAACATTACGTTTGTTACAACATCCTATAAAACACATATCTCACAGAAACTATATAACAATCTCCCCGGATTATATATACACACACACACATATATATATATATATATATATATATATATATATATATATATATATATATATATATATATATATATGCATATATATATATATATATATATATATATATATATATATATATATATATATATATATATATGCATATATATATATATATATATATATATATATATATATATATATATATATATATATATATATATATATATATGTATATATATATATATATATATATATATATATATATATATATATATATA
>NC_090734.1:84161756-84166756 GCF_036898095.1 Palaemon carinicauda
CCTGTACAGTGTACAGTGACTCCTTATGAGTGAGTGTGTTGACGCATGCTGCGGAGTGAAGTGGGTTGTTCTGAACTGTGCCTACTATTATCACTACCAGTGGTGGTAGCCTACCGCTGTAGACTACCACCACTGGTAGACTTATACGCGGTTAAGAATTATTAATTACTATTTCGTGGTTACAAATTTATTATTCCCCTTCAGATTTATAATGGCCCAAAAAAAGATGAGATATGATGATTTATATTCGAAGTTAGGTTTTACTGTATTACCTTGTAAAGGGGAAGAGAAACCACAGTGTATTTTGGGCTCTGAGGTGTTGCCATCTACTACTCTAAAGCCCAGCAAGTTAACACTGGATAGGTACGCTTCTCGGACACCCCTTTAAGGGTATACTCGGTCGCTCGCGACCCCGACTCCGAAAAAAAATTTCATAAAAAATTTAGTTATGCATCAATCTGTATTGTTTGACTTGGTAAAAATACTTCAAAGAATTCTAGAAACTACTGAAAATATAAATGATACCCATCTACAAGATAACTATTTATTGAAAATATATTAAAAATTTAAGTATACAAAAAAAAAGACGACGTAAATATTCACAAAAAATAGAAATATACATATACACATAAATCCCTTTAGGGACACTTTCTTAGATGCCAAAGCAACACCGTGTAATTGCTGGAAATGAGTTGGACCCATAGAAGTCAAGATCTGAAATGAGAAAAAAAGGGTAACTTTTTTGGCCAAAAAAATTTGTCCAAATTTCATGAATTTTTTGGGGTACCCAAATGAAATAGGAAGAGGCTAACTTTTTTTTTATAGAAGAAACTCATATTATCCTAGAACAGAAATACATAATAGAATGTGCACTAAGATGTAATTTACTGTTATATCAGGGACGAAATCTAAAGGTAATTTTTTGACGGCCTAGTTTCACAATGTAAATTTCTTATGAAAATCATTGTATCTCCTATAATATATGATATTTATGCATTAAAATATACCAAAATATCACGAATTCTATAAAGAACAAGAATATATAGAGATATGCCAACTTACCTTTCGGGTATGTCAACAAAATGGCCGCAGACCGCAACAACTCTTACAGCCCAATCTACCACTTGAAATGAAGAATGGGGTTGCAAACTCCATATTATCATCAACATCTCTTTTTAACTCCATTAGAAGTGTGTTGATGACATTCATGCCGAGGGAATACTGCCTGCTGGCCATTATTGAAGATAAATTCAAAATAAATAGAAAAAAATAAAATTTGCCAAAAAATAGAAAAAATTCAGAAATTAGCATTTGGGGGAAAATGGACCTCATGGCAATATATGGCATCTAAGCCAAAACCAATGTCATGCAAGTGGTAGACACACCATCCATCCACACCTTCCAACTATAAAGAACCAAACAAGTATCAACACTGTTCGACAATTTATAATTATGTATTAACTTTGCTGTTTGATCACTTACCCCTATAAAGGTATGTCAGGGTCGAGGTCGACCCCTGGGTGGGGGGGGGGGGTAAAAAAACGGGGGAGGAGGGAAGTTAGACGAAAATCAGTCCTAAAGCAGACAATGGCATGTAGACTAGTCACCCCTTGCAGGTCGATCACTTCCATATTCGAGACAGCTGATGATTTATGGGGAGAACACAGGTTTTGAAAATGCTGTAGGGGTCGCATACGGCCCATCATACCTTTCCAGGGTAGAGACACATGGAAACAAAGCATCCCAATTCAATAAACAGAGAAGACGACTTCTTCAAGCGCAAAGCCGAACAATAGCACAAATGCAGACTTGATAACACACGTTTGTTTTCACAGAACAATAACTCTGGTTTAATGGCCTCCTATGAGGTTTCAAGGAAAATAGCTGTTGCTAAAAAACCCACAACATCGGAGAACACTAATATTACCTTGCTGCAAAGATATCATATCGAATGCATTTGGAAGTTCTGAACTTGATAAGCTGAAGCAGGACTCCCTATCAAATGATACTGTACGGAGGCTTATAGCGGAGATGTCTGAAACATAACGTCGCATGTGATCTTCAAGATTCAGAATTCTATTTTCAACTATTTTCTTTGCAATCCAGCTTGATGAAAGAACGGATATTCCCAACTTAGCCCAACTTTGCCTCTACGTACGATACGTACATGACAAGCGCCTGGAAGACGAATTTTTGTTTTATGAAACTCTCAGCTCCGGAACAACTGCAAAGGATATATTCAACAAAGCGGACAGCTTTTTTGAGACACAAGGTATCAAATGGGAACATGTTGGCATGTGTACTGACGGAGCTCCTTTAATGCTTGGTTGTCGTTCTGGTTTTCAAACTTTGGTTAAGCAAAAATCGCCAGTTATTATTGGTACCTATTGCACTATTTACCGCCAAGCATTAGTAATGAAAACCATGCCTGGTGAGTTGAACAATGTTCTCGATGAGGTGGTTAAAGCAGTTAACTTCATTAAAGCTAATGCACTTAACTCTCGTTTGTTTTCTGCATTATGTAAAGAAAGTTATTCCGAATTTGAAACACTCATTGCATTCACACATTAGGTGGCTTTCCAAAGAAAAAGTATTGAAGAGAGTTTTCGTACTACGTGAAGAAATTCAAAATATTTTTGTAGACACTGAGCCAGACATCCACGCAAAATTCTCCGATGTCCGTTTTCTTATATGTCTGACATTTTTGGTAGACATATTTGAATCCATGAATTCTCTCAATTTATCACTGCAAGGAAAAGAGATCACAGTGCTTCATTGCCATGAAAAAAGTGACTGCTTTCATAATGAAGCTCGAACTATGGCTTTCGAAGATAGAGAAGAATAATTTTGCCCCATTACCACAATTAAATACATATATTGATGGGAATGAGCTTAATGTCGTAGACGATATCATAGAGTTGATGAAAGAACATGTATCACTTCTTAGTGAAGAAATAACTTATTATTTTCTTAACCTACAAAAATTTGAAAAATACTATCAGTTTATCAACAACCCTTTTGTACTCTCTATTAATGATATGTCTTCAGAGGATTATTCAATACAAAAACAATTTATTGAATTGATTAATGATGCAGGTGCAAAACATTCCGTGAAATTTGCAGTAGTAATTTTTGGATTGAAAGGGCAAATTCCGATCCCAGTGTTGCAAAGATGGCACTAAAAGTGTTGATTCCATTTGCAACCACCTATGAGTGTGAGTCAGCATTTTCCACACTACTTGCCATCAAATCAAAATCCCGAAGCAGATCAGAAGCAACAAATGATATGAGAGTTGCACTGGCTAAAACAAAGCCAAATATAAAAGAATTGGTTCAGGCAAAGCAAATAAACCCATCTCATTGAACGTACATTTGGTAAATAAGGTTGCATTTTCTGATTATATATGTTTTGCCCCCCCCCCCCCAAAAAAAAAAAAAAACATTTTTGTTCAATATAATTTGCATTTTCTTATTAATCAAGTGGTTGTCAAATAAAAGAAGAAAAAGTTTTTTGTTTTAGTAGACAATGGTTTCCATTTTTTATACGTAATGGTTCCCCCTCCCCCCCAAAAAAAAATACCGTTGTTTCAGTAACTTAATGTTACCATTTTCTGAATATATAGTTGTTTGATAAAAATGTGTTGTTTCCGTAACCGTATGATATATTTTTTAATGTTAATTGTAATTAATCAAAAAAAGGTCTGTCGAGTAATCTAAAATTTATAGAGACCACCATGCAAAAAATCTCACAATAGTTTGAGAACTACTGATATATATATATATATATATATATATATATATATATATATATATATATATATATATATATATATATATATATATATATATATATATATATATATATATATATATATATATATATATATATATATATATATATATATATATATATATATATATATATATATATATATATATATATATATATATATATATATATATATATATATATATATATATATACACACATGTTAAACATGCTTATCAGAGTGCATGAAATATGCACACGAGGTTGCGCACAAGATAAATAAAAGAAAGACAGACATGATGATAACAGAATGAACAATGGAAGATAAAATAGCATTGGTAGGACAAACAAGTAATTAGATAGAATAATTTGAATATCTAGGAACTATTATTTCTAATACAAGATCTTTAGAATTGGAGTTTAATGAAATATTGAAAAATAAAGAAAATCGGGCAATGACTAGGTTAAGTCGTCATCATATTCCAAGGCACTTCCCACAATTTTGGGGGGTAGCCGACATAAAAAAAAGGGGACCTCTCCTCTCTACGTTCCTCCCAGCCTGACAAGGGACTCAACCGAGTTCAGCTGGTACTGCTAGGGTGTCACAGCCCACCCTACCCCGTTATCCAATACAGATGAAGCTTCAAATGCTGAATCCCCTACTGCTGCTACCTCCGCGGTCATCTAGGCACCGGAGGAAGCAGCAGGGCCTACCGGAACTGCGTCACAATTGCTCCCCATTCATTCCTATTTCTAGAACGCTCTCTTGCCTCTCTTACATCCATCCTTCTATTACCCAGAGCTTTCTTCACTCCATCCATCCACCCAAACCTTGGCCTTCCTCTTATACTTCTCCCATTATCTCTTGCATTCATCACCTTCATTAGCAGAAAGCAATTTTTTCATTCTCTAAACATGGCCAAACCACCTCAACACATTCATATCCACTCTAGATGCTAACTTATTTCTCACACCCGTTCTCACCCTCACCACTTCGTTCCTAACCCTATCTACTCGAGATACACCAGCCATACTCCTTAGACACTTCATCTCAAACATATTCAATTTCTGTCTCTCCGTCACTTTCATTCTCCACAACTTCGATCCATACATCACAGTTGGAACAATCACTTTCTTATGTAGAACTCTCTTTACATTTATATGCTCAACCTTCTATTTTTTACTACTCCCTTAACTGCCCCAAAACTTTGTAACCTTCATTTACTCTCTG
>NC_090734.1:84171756-84179256 GCF_036898095.1 Palaemon carinicauda
AAAAGGAGGTTTGCGGAGGGAACAGATAAATACTGGACCATCTGTTCCAGTCCAGGGATTTAGCGTCCACTGCCTCTGCTAGCGGATCCTCGTATTGGGGCACGTAACGATCTATTTTCTTGTTGTCTTTCGTTGCAAAGAGGTCTATCTGTAGCTCTGGGACTTGACTCAAGATGAAGGAGAACGATCCTGCGTCAAGGGACCATTCTGACTCTATAGGTGTAAACCTGGATAGAGCGTCCGCTGTCACATTGCGGAACCCTTGAATGTGAACTGCTGACAGGTGCCATTTCTTCCTTCCCTTCCTTATGTGTTGAAGCGTGAGTATTCTGAACTTGTAGTTCACTCTGAACTTGTTGAGTGGCGACAAGTCTAAAATGACTCTGAGTTTTTCTGAGTCCTTCTTTGGAACACAAAACAGCCTTTCTTGGAATTTTATGGACTTAACTTTCTTGGATTACTCTTTCGTCTAAAAGGTTCTCAGACGTATTCTTCCAGAACGGGGGATGAGTGTTGGAATATTTGAGGAAATTGAGGTAGAGGACTGCTCCAGCTCCAACATAGTCCATTTTTAATTAGGTTGTGGGCAAAGGGATCAAAGGTCCAGCGATCCCTAAATAGCTGTTGTCTCCCTCCTACTGGAAGTATCCTACTTCTGCTGTTGTGGACCTGAGGCCTTGCCTCCTTGACCGCGTCCTCCCCTGTATCCCCTTTCTCTTGAAGGGCGTCTAGAAGAACCTCTGGCTGTTCCTCTAGCTCTCGAACGAAAGGAAGAAGTCTGCCTTTCGAAGGCTGGGTTATAAACTGGAGACTGTGTCGCCACTTGTTGAGGTACTATCTGGTACGTGGTTGGAGGTTGTGGCACTATCTGAGGCACCACGGTCACAGGAGGTTGTTGTTGATGTTGCTGTCGGTAGGGTTTAGCCGGCCAAGAGGATGGCCTAGGTTTTTTTGTCTTCCTCTTGGGTTGGAGACCTTCATCCAGAGGAGACTTTCTCTTAAGATCTAAGCCCTACTTTTTGAGAAGGTTCTTATTCTCTGTGGCGGCCTTGTCTACTACCTCTTTAACCACTTCATTGGGAAAGAGGTCTTTACCCCCAAATACGAGAGGAGATCAGTTTCCTTGGTTCGTGCCTCACCGCAGCCGAGGCAAACACAAAATCTCTACAGGCTCTCCTAGCTTTAATAAAGCTATAGAGATCCTTCGTAACTGTGGCCAGATGGGTTTTGGCCACAACCATGAACATGTCCTGGATCTTGGGGTCACTTACCATCATTTCTAGTGTCGTTTGTAACAACATTGATGCCGCAAGTCTTTCTTATGTCTCTTGCTCTCTACGTAAGAGAACCTTCAACAGTTTTGGAAGTGCCTCACTGAACTGGCGTTCAGCAATATCAGCTTCCAGCTTCCCGACTGAGAAGGTAAGGTGTACGTCCTTCCAGTCTTCTTGGTCCAAGGGCAAGGTCAGAGATAACAGCTTGCACTCCTCCAAGGAGGGGCATGGTTTCCCTGGCCTCCACAGCCTTTAAGGCTGCCTTATATCCCTTTTCCAAGAGGGGAAAGGCTCTGGTAGGAGAGGCCACAAAGGAGGTATGCTTCTTACTCAAGGCTGGCACCTTTGAGTTCCCTGAAGCCCCTCTCTTTCATAGAGCTCGCTAGTAACGTCTGAGCTTTACTATGGTAAAAAACTATAACCTCCTTCGGCTCCGTCTCCTCCTTTGAGGCTGGCTCCTTCCTAAGACGGGCATAGCAGTCCAGATAAGAGTCTTTGTTGGGCCAAAATTCCACTTCTTCCAGGGGAATTGCTCCTAACTTTTCTGAGATCATGATCTTCCTAGTTATCTTTGGCATGTGTTCGGCATACTTCCAAGGATTGATATCCGAGCAAAAAGGAAGATCCTTCACGCTGTGTCGCTTCTCGGGCCCATGTGATGCTGCAAGTCTACGTATCTCCGGTTTCATTGCAGCTTCCTTCTCATCATTCTTCCTTTAAATTTGTTGGATCATCTCAACAATGAAGAAAGAGTCCTTCCCAGTTCATCTGGGATAGCAGACGATGTAGAAGGAACAGGTTCTGGGTCCGGAACCGATGTAACCGACACTACGGCGATTTCTTGCTCTTCTACTTGAGGAGCCTGGAGCAGCTCCTCCTCTTGACCTTCTCCTAAATGGTCCCTTCTCAGTAGAATCCGACATCTCCGACATCCTATCGTCCAATTGGATGTCTTGAAGGGAGGCCGAGACTTCAGAATCTACCGGATTCTGGGCAGTTGGTATCTACACCTGAGGCTGGGGTATGATTGCATCAGCTGATGCTTTAGGGAAAAGGTAGGCTCTCATCTTCTCACTTGGAAGGTAGGGGCCTGAGGTGTTTTTCTGAAAACCCCTCACCCAGGATCGTAACTTTTCCCTGGCAGCATCCCCTTGACTCCGTCGATTTAGGTCGTCAAAAGCCTCGGTAATCAGGTTAGAACAAACTGTACAAACCTGATGGTCCCAATAGCGGAGATCACCTCTGGAGGCTGTGCATGCTGCGTGCCTCCTGCAAAGTTAATGTCCACAGAAGTTCTTACTGCGGACATTACAGAATATACTCCCACACTTCGGATGGTCCCTCCTGTAAAGAGAAGAAAGATCCATGAGTATCAAGTGAAGGCTTTCACTTATATTGAAACACATAGCTTATATAAAAAAGCTATAAAAGAAAGAAGGAAAGACACATACTCGTATTTCCTCCCAGTCAATTGCTGAAACCTCCTGATATATTAAAATAAGGTTAATTCTATTCTAGAAATACCTTCTATAATTTCCTAAACGGAAATTTAAGGTGTAGTTCAGACCTTGAGATAAAGTTTTAATATACGGGATAGGAAGAAGGCAGAAAGAACTTACTTCCTATATATTGTACGGTCTCAACAAAAGGCTGTACAAGATAATATTAAGTATAAGGAAGAATTATAGTGTTATCACAAACTTTGTACAGCAGTTTCTACTAATGCAGTGTGTACTACACTACAAATATAGCAACTACTGTACATAGCATGCTATTGTGCCAGCCAGCATGCGCCGGTACGTGCCGGCCGGCTTCTACCCATGTTTAGTTCAAAGATATTCTATCTTTAACTAATAGGCGGCACCCCACTGATTCGCGACTGTGTGCTGGCCGGCAATCCTTGCCGGCCGACAGCTGAAAGCACTAATACCCGGCTGCTGGCCGCTAATTGTAGTGGACAGCAGATTCGGGCTGTGTTTCCACTGCCGGCAGGCAAAGGTAATAATACCCATGCTCGCCGGCAGTATCCGAGAACCAGCTGGGTTAGGGGTACCACACAATAGTCAGAGAAACAGTATGGATGTAAGGATATAAGGCGGCATTGCCATACGACCTTCCATTCAGAAAGAGTGAAATTATGGAAGAGGAGAATGTAGCATTCAGGCTTCTAAAGAATCCATAGCCTGCCGGGCTCTACCGGGAGACATGGAGGGGGAACCAAGGGAGGTCTGGGGTTCACTCTGCAAAGAACAAAGGGTCTCTGCCGGCCCACACGTAATGCCAGCTGGCAGAGAGCTGAGCCGGTCCTCCATCCTAAACTATACTAGGTACGGAAGTAGGACTGCGGCCAAAAAGAAAATAAAAGAAAGAGAGGTGGGGAAGGGATAAGGGTCCTATAGACTTTGTTCTAGCAAGAGACACCCTCAGCAGTTAGGGAAGCCCATCCTAACCAAGAGTTGTCTATTAGGGAGGAAGACTGGCAATACTTGCTATCCTCCTCCCAACCAGAACAAAGTTAGGTGAAGTTATTCCGCCGGGCAACAGAGAAAACTCATTCTCCAACCCGAGAAAAACAACACAAGACAGTCTGCTAGGCCACTAGAGGAAGAATCATCTCTTACAGAATCCTTCCAACATGGACTAGGGAAGCAAAACTTCCTGTTGTCCGCCCCTACCTAGCAAAGGAGACTCATTCTCTATGCTAGGAAGAAGCAGACCACTGACTAGAAACTCTGATGTTCTGCCCTAACCCAAAAAAACCAGTCACTCTGGTTATCAGGACAGGACAGACATATCCTAGAATAGTTATACCTGAATTTTTATACAGATAGAACCGCTAGGATTAAGCCAAAGGCTTTCAGACGGAGAGAGGGATTAAACTTAGCCTCTGGAGGAGAAAAGAACAATCAGGGATGTGGTGAAAGTTTACTACTGTACCTAGAATACTAGACTAGGTAAGGTTAGAATCGATTACCTAATTCACCGAAACTCTCTCGTATACAATCTTGGAAAAAACATTCAACAATATCTTACATTTATAGAATATTTGCCTATAGCTTCAATAATATAACACTCGGAAAAACTTATATCATGCATGGAAGTGCTAGGGCCAGACGCCTAGGCTACTAACCCTCGCGAAGGGCAAGATCGGTACCTCGACCCTTGTCGAAATCACCGAGCTAAAATTGATGGTATAATATAAGCATTCCTAGAGGAGCTAAATGGCTAGATTATTAAAGCAAAACAAGCCGGGAACATCGCTCTAGCTAATTAAATGACCCATGAAAAGCGAGCGATAGCATCCAGGATACCTCCGGTAGCAACAGCTCTTGTTTACGTTAAAATGACTTTTCATTTAATTCAAAACGACAAGAGCTTACATTTATAAATAATGAAGATAATACTCAACTTTCCAGAGGCAAAAGAAGCCGGAGAAGTCATCAAAATGTTGAATAAAATCCAAATAACGAGAGAACACAAGGGAAAACACCAAGTAGTAGAGCTACACGAAAAGGAATAAAGAGGGCGCTACTGCCTTCATCAGATACACACTGGATACGGAATAGGAGAGATGCCTTATGAGCGGCTCTCTTTTCATTCTCGTTTCAGATTCTTGTCACTGTAACCCTCCGAAGCATTAATACTATTCGGGGTGAAGATAGCTGTGACGTGTCAAGAATACGTTCTCTGATATTATGCGATATCCCTGTGAGATTATTTAGGGATATTCGCTCCAGGAGTTAGAATTCTGGATACCTTCATGAAAAATTCTCTGGGAATATCACTGTAGTTAAATATAACCTACAAAGCTACCTATCAGGAACTTCTATCAGACGACATGGCCTGAGCCTAATGATATATATATATATATATATATATATGTGTGTGTGTGTGTGTGTGTGTGTGTGTGTCGTCTGTGTACTGAGTTTGAATAAATCAACTTTTTGTTTGAAATTGCATGGGTTCAGCTGTTGTTTAGAGATATTCTTTTTAGAGATATTCTTTCTATTATTTAAGGTACTTGTAATACAAATAAGTTACTTATTATAACGATAATGATAAAATTCATTTACTTCAACAAAATTAAACTCCGTCAAAGAAAGTTAGTCTACAGTCAGACAACTAGTTAACTAACAATGTTTTTCATGCAATAATACAAATTATACATTATTCATATTATCATTGTGTTCAATTTCTTTCGCTGAAACCTTTGACAGATAATTATAGCTCGGTCTAAAATAAAAGCGAAAATAAATGATAGTGAAGAAAAGTCCAACGTGTTCCCCTTGCATCGGTGGTTTCCTGTAGATGCTCAAATGAGAACTTTAATGTTTAAGATTTGATTAACTGCTAAAGAGAAATAGTATCCCGATAATTTACATCGATATACTCAGCAGTTCGTGAATCATCCTCTAGATTTCAATATTCTAAAAAGGAACTATTTTCCTAGAAGTATTCCACCCGATTTAGCAGCTGAAGTCCATGGTCCATATGATAAAATATAGGTCAAATAGGCCACTTGATGCTTCCTCCGTTTTCTGAATAAATTTTGGCTCTGATTCAGCTCGGAAAACACATAGAATACGAATTACCGACTTTTTCTGTATGTAAACTTTTGAATGGTCCACTAATGATTTATTTTTATTGATGATGAAAGGATGTAAAAAAAATTCTAACTTGGTATTTAACTGTAATATATATTTTATTTTAGTATTTTTTAAGCCAATTTTAATCAAAAATTTGTTAAATATAAAATAGTTAAGAATTTTGAAGCGCCTCTCTCTCTCTCTCTCTCTCTCTCTCTCTCTCTCTCTCTCTCTCTCTTTCTAGTATTTTGCATGAATTGGTAAGAGGATTTAAGAGTGGTTGTCTCGATATGTAGGTAATGAACACATTCGCCAGAGCAACAATGAATGGAAACCTTATAAGGGGTTTTGAAAAACATCAGTTTCTCTTGAACATTTAGAAGGAAATTTTGTTTTTGAGCCGAGAAAAAATGAGTAACACTAAGTGCTAAGGAAAATACAAGTTTATTATATAAGATTTAGGTTGGATGTAGGTATAAACCTTCCTTGTTCGCAACTAAATAATAATAATAATAATAATAATAATAATAATAATAATAATAATAATAATAATAATAATAATAATAATCCATCATCATCATCATCATCATCATCATCATCATCATTTATGTTCAAATTCGTCTGGTATACATTATATCATATCTGTTTCTGTTCTGTAATCCAAAAAAAAAGAAAAAAAAAAGCCACTGGTTCCTGGTTCCTTATTAAGCTCATATTACCTGTGACTTCAATAAATTAATACAGTAATGAGATTCTCAATCTTTACTTTTATCCCATTCTACTCCAAATTAGATAGGATAACACCCTACCATCATCAGTTTTGGCAACCTATTGTGGTCAGTTCGGACTTCTTAAATTCTTTTTTTCATAAGCATTGTCCAACTTATAAATGCAACCAGATCCCTGCTAGGGTTTTTCGGCGTACCTATACGTGTGTCTAGTTTTCATTAGCTGTCCTAATTTAGGGCATAAAAATCAATGTTCGGTAGTATCTTCTTCATCTTTGCACAGGTTACACCAATTATCTTCATATTTTCCCCTGAAATTGGTTTTCAAATTGAGCATATTTAATCTTGTCTTTATATCAAGGGATATCTTATCCAGATTCATTTTTCTGATATAAGGCTGTGGGCCATTTCTTTCAATAAATCTTAATTTTTCTATCACTTTTTTTTCTTCTATTTTTCCGTAATTCTCTTCTTGATTTCTTTTTCAGGGTCCTTTTCCCCCAACTTCTTATTTCTTCAACTTCCATCTCATATTTACAACAGATTTCTTCTATGCTCTTACTCCAGCACTTTCCATACAGGTTCTTCAACTTATCCTCAATTATCTCTCATACTAGTCTTTTTCCTCAGTTTATGATGCTATGGAAGAGCATTAACTTCCTATATTCTATTCTGCAGGTCACCGGCCATATTCTTGTTTCTGCAAGTATGCCCAAATATGGAGTACTTGCAGTTTTTTTATACATATTCCTTATTATCTTATATTGAAGGTTTTCCAAATCTTGCATATCTTTGTTTGTTATTACACTCCAGGTCTCAACATTGGCAAATATTGTTGGTACTACTATTGTTTCATATACTTTCTTTCTGACCTCCAATGCCATTCTTCCTACTTTTCTCCTATCCCCATAT
>NC_090734.1:84186756-84191756 GCF_036898095.1 Palaemon carinicauda
ATCTTAAATTCTTCATGACCATAAGAAAGGAGGAATAAATAAAACTATGACAGTATGTATTTCATAGTAAGTAGGAGCTGAAGGAGACGCATAAGTAATAAAATAGAAATTTTATTTCACAATGCAGAAATTAAATAATTTACAGCAAAAGTAAAGTTCATTTACAGTAATAATAATGTACATAGAAATAAAGGCTTGCTCTTGAATCTGAAAGGGAATTTCAGGATTAGTAGGTACTCGTTCTCGAGGAACGCAAGTCTTTAAATAACACATCATGCTCAAGGCATGCGGCACTTGTGTAAACACTATGACATTTCACCTGGGATAAGAACAGTTATAAAAGCACTAAGTGTTTTTAGACATCACTATGACTCACTCGAGGGTCAACATAGGCACCCGAAGAGTTAGAGTCCCAAATAACTCACTGTTCTACGCAGAGTTAGGTGCAGGTTTCATAACACTACCTGCGGCTACCACAAAAATGTTTTGATTTCGTGCACTTGTTTCGCATAATGTTTAAAGAAAACTCGCGAGGACTTCCAGCCCGTAAGTTTTTAAGGCTCTCAAAGTCCATGCTCTGAAAGAAGTTCAGAGAAGATGCCACTTTTCTAGGATCATGACCAGCGGGTGTACTGTTCGGATCCGCTTCTGCGAATGAAGTAGGTGATTTTCGCTCTTAATTGTTTCAGTGACCAGGTCGCTGCCCGATGTTTCTCCTTTGAAGAGTTGGCCTCCACCAAAGTTTGAAGTTCTGCGAAGATAGGACCTTGAGGCTCTCTACTGGACATAGAGAGACATCCTCCTTCAGGGGGCATATTCTCCAAGGGCCCCATCTTTTGGTGGGTAATTCATTTTGGCGAGAAACGTCGGATTCAGGGGAGAGGGTCACTTCTCCTGAATCAGCAAACAGGATGTGTCCCTCTTCTCTTGATAATGCCACTATTTCCGCTGACTCGAGCTCCCGAGGCGAGAGCAAATAAAAATATAACTTTCTGAGTCAGATCCTTGAGGGGGCATGAATCGTTGTCCAAGTTGGAGGCGAAATGGAGCACCTTGTCTAGTGACCAGGAGATCGGTTTCGGAGGGGGGTGCTGGGCGGAGGCGAGCACATGCTTTCGGCAGTTTGTTAAAGATGTCGTTGGACAGATCAATTTGGAAAGCATATAGAATTGGTCTAGTCAAAGCCGATTATGCAGGTTGAAATCGTATTGGCTGCTAATCCTTGTCCATGAAGGTGAATGAAGAAGGACATACAGGAAATCAATGGTGATTTCTTTAGATTTTTTGCTTTAACAAAGGAGACCCATTTCCTCCAGGATGATTCATATTGCCGTCTCGTGGATTCGGTCTTGTATTCTCTAGGAAGTCTAGACTTTTCTTCGAGATCCCAAACCTCTTCTTTGCGGCAAGGGAGAGAAAAACATGAGATGAAGGTCCTTGATTTTCGATGATGAAGCGAAGACAGTCGACTTCTGTACTTGTTGAGAGAGAACTGGGCCCGGGAGAGGGATCAGCTTGGGCTGCAGCTCCAAGGACAAGGGGGGTACCAGTTGCTCCGGGGCCACTTGGGAGCCACTAGGCCGCTGTCCCTTTGAAGGTTCTCAGTTTGGAGAGGACTTTCAACAGAAGGTTGGTGTGGAGGGAACAGGTATATCTTCGACCATCTGTTCCAGTCCAGTGACATGGCGTCCACCGCTTCTGCTTTGGGGTCCTCGTACGGGGCTACGTACAGAGGAAGTTGATTGTTGTCGCTCGTTGCAAAGAGATCTATCTGAAGTTCTGGGACTTGATGAGAGATTGAAGGAGAATGATCTTGCGTCTAGAGACCATTCCGACTCTATCGGTTTTGTCCGAGATAGAGCATCCGCTGTCACGTTGCGGAATCCTTGTAGGTGAACTGCAGACAGGTGCCACTTCTTCTTCTCCGCCAGACGGAAAGATTGGGAGAAGCACCTGATTTATCTGGGGCGATCTTGAGCCCTGGCGATTGAGACAACGAAACTACCACCGAGTTGTCTAGGGTTAGACGGATGTGGATCGAGGGCGGCGGGGATAGCTTCTTCAGAGTAAGAAGGACCGCCATGGCCTCCAAGATGTTTATGTGGAACGTCTTGAATAGTGGAGACCAGGTCCCTTGAGCTTGTTTCAGGTTGGGGAGGTGACCCTCCCCAGCCCTCCAGTGAGGCATCCGTGTGGATGTTGAGTGATGGAGGAGGGTGTTGGAGAGGAATGGACCTTTTCAGGGCCATTGCTTCCGACCACGGCTTTAGGAGGCGTCGAAGTCTGTCTGGAAGCCGTCTCTTGAGGTCTCTTCGAGCGATGGATGCCGATCGTCTCCAGACTCCCGCGGCATCCTTTAGCTGTGCACGAAGCACTGGGTTTGTCACTGAGGCGAATTGTAGAGAGCCTAGAACTCGTTCCTGCTGTCGTCTTGAAATGCGTTTGGATTTCAGTAGTCGCTTGACAGACCCTGCTATTTCCTTCCTTTTCTTCTGGGGGATGGAAAGGCGGTGTGACTGAAGATTCCAGTGGATTCCCAGCCACTGAAACTTCTGAGCTGGAGAGAGGCGAGATTTCTTCTCGTTGATCTTGAATCCCAGGTGTTCTAGGTACTGGGTAACTTCGTCGCAAGACTTTGTACACTCTTCGGGCGATGGAGCCCAGACTAGCCAGTCGTCGAGGGTAGGCCATCACCTGGACGTTTCTTAGGCGGAGCTGTTGTACTATGGCATCCGCCAGCTTTGTGAAGATCCGAGGGGCCACATTGAGGCCGAATGGCATGGCCCGGAAGGCGTAGCTTTTCCTTTGGAGTCGAAATCCTAGGTAGGAGGAAGCGTGATGGTTCATTGGAATGTGCCAATAGGCATCCGCCAGGTCTATAGAGACCGTGTAGGAACCTTGAGGCAGAAGGGTCCTTATTTGTTTGAAGCGTCAGCATCTTGAATTTGTTGTTCTCTATGAACTTGTTGAGGGGGGATAAGTCCAGAATGACTCTGAGCTTGTCTGAGTCCTTCTTGGGAACGCAAAACAGTCTCCCTTGGAAACCTGGTGGACTTTACCTTCCTTATCACCTTCTTGTTCAAGAGGTCTAGAACATATTCTTCCAGAATGGGGGGTCGATTGTTGGAAGAACCGCTGGAAGATTGGGGGTGGTTGCACCCAAACTCCAGCCTAGACCGTTCTTGATGATGCTGTGTGCCCAAGGATCGAAGGTCCAACGATCCTGGAATTGGCGGAGTCTTCCTCCCACCGGAAGCACTTCATTGCTTCTGGTGTCCCGAGGACTTGTTTGCCTCGGCCGCTAGCTCCCTTTCCTCCTCTACCTCTGGAGGGACGACGAGAGGCGTCTCTGCTTGCACCCCTGGACGAGCCTCTACCTCTGGCATGAAAGGTAGTGGTTGGCTGTTCAAAGGCAGGGGTGAAGACCGGTGACTGTGACAACACCGGTTGGGGGACCAATTGAAAGGTCTGTTGTGGTTGGGCAACCACTTGGGAGGGTAGCGGGGGTCCCGGAAACTGACGTCTTTGTTGACGTTGCTGGGGTTTCGGTTTCTGAGGTTTCCTCTTAGGCTGAGGTCCATCGTCCTGAGAGGTTTTCCTTTTCCTGGACATGCCCCACTTGTGGAGAAGGTTCCTATTCTCCGTGGCGGCTCTGTCCGTTATTTCCTTGACAAGGTCCGAAGGAAACAGGTGCTTTCCCCAGATGTTGGAGGAAATCAGCCTCCGGGGTTCGTGTTTCACGGTGGCACCGGACAAACACGAATTCACGACAGGCTCTACGAGCCTTTATGAAATGGTACAAGTCCTTCATTACCGTCAGTAAGTGGGATTTGGCCAGTACCATGTAGTGATCTGGTACTGCTGTGTCACAGGCCATAACTTCAAGTTGGACTTGATGAGAAAGAGACGCTGCAAGCCTCTCCTTCGTGTCTTGTTCCCGGCGAAGGAGGTGATCATTGAGCTTAGGGAGGTCTTCATTAAACTGA
Source organism: Palaemon carinicauda (assembly GCF_036898095.1). Taxonomy (NCBI): domain Eukaryota; kingdom Metazoa; phylum Arthropoda; class Malacostraca; order Decapoda; family Palaemonidae; genus Palaemon; species Palaemon carinicauda. The sequence goes on from NC_090734.1 coordinate 84,190,743, forward strand.
CGTCCGGCAACGTCAGGATCAAGCCTACCCACAACGAAAGTATGTTGGACATCTTTCCATTGTCTAGTGTCAGGGGGGCGTTACGATGGAGAAGGGTCCTGCACTCCTCCAGTGCAGGGCAGGGTTTCCCTTCTTCCGCCGCCTTAAGGCATGCAGCCAAGGCCTTTTCCAAAAATGGAAGAATCGCAAGTGTCGGGGAGCGACATAAGTAGGATGCTTCTTGCTCAAGGCAGGAAGCTTAGAGCAGGTAAAGCCCCTGCTCTTAAATGCGGAGGCTAGCATAGCCTGGGGCCTTAGCGAGATCGAACACTATCTCTTCCTTAGGTTCGGTCTCCTCCTTCGAGGCAGGTTCAGAACGAAGCCGGACGTAACAGTCCGGGTAGGCCTCGAAGCTTGGGAAGAATTCCACATCTTCAACGGGACCGTGCCGATTTTGTCACTAACAAAAATCCTGCCGGTCGCAATAACCATATGCTCTGCATACCTCCATGGGGTTGGCATGAGAGCAAGCTGGGAGATCCTTAACCGAGATCTTCTTCGGTTCTCTGGATCCAATCATAGACCTGATGGACTCCTGGTTCTCCTTCAGTCTGTCGTCCATGACAGCTCTAATCAGTCGGATCAGTTCTTGTGTAGAGGAAGAAGGATCCGGGGGTCGAGGAGGTAGACGGAATGGACACATCCGTCGGTGTAGGAGTAGGCGGAGGGATGGACGAGGGAGTAGCTCCAATCTCCGACTCGGTGTATTCCACCTTGTCTTCGTCCTCTTCGGCTCCTTGAGCCATAAGCGTCTTCTCCGTGTCTTCCGAGACGTCAGAGATCTGTTCATCCTCTTCGGAATCTAGGCGACACTCGTGCATGGACTGAGCCATGACCACATCAGGTTCCACCGTAATTTGGACAGTTGGGATTGCTTCCTTTGGAACCACTGAATCAGGGGAGGCCTTAGGGAACAGCAGGGACCTCAGTTCTTCGGTGGCCAGGTACGGTCCAGTGGCATTCCTCTGAAAACCA
>NC_090734.1:84199359-84201859 GCF_036898095.1 Palaemon carinicauda
GGAAACCCCTCATGGGGCAGATGAGGACAGGGTCACGGACACAAGTCCTCAGGACCACCCAAGCACTGAGGGTTTCCAGGTAAGAGGCAGATTATACCACTTTCGGGATTGCTGGACCTTCGATCCCTGGGCCCACAGTCTAATCATGAATGGACTCAGGGTGGAGATGGAACAGAACTCCACCCCGTGTTCCAGATTTCTTCCAACACTCCACCCGCTTGTTAGAAGAATACACGTTAGAACTCTTGAACAAAAAGGTAATAAGGAAAGCAAAGTCTATTAAATTCCAGGGAGGGCTGTTTTGTGTTCCCAAGAAACACTCAGACAAACACAGAGTCATTCTAAACTTGCCTCCACTCAACAACTTCATCGAGAACAATAAGTTCAGAATGCTTACCTTGCAACACGCAAGGACCCTTTTACCAAAAGGGTCATACACAGTCTCAATAGATCTAGCAGACGCCTACTGGCCTCTGCCAATCAGCGGTCCCTTCTCCTCCTACCTAGGATTCAAGCTACAGAATAAGAAATTCGTCTTCAGAACAAGGCCCTTCGGACTGAACACAGCCCCAAGGATATTCACAAAACTAGCAGACACAATCGTCCAACAGCTACGCTCCCAATGAGTACAGGTGGTAGCATATCTAGACGATTGGCTGGTGTGTGCATCATCCAAGATTACTTGTCTGCAAGCAGCCAAAAAGGTGATCCAGTTCCTGGAACACCTAGGCTTTAAGATCAACCTCAAGAAATCTCGCCTTTCCCCAGCCCAAAAGTTTCAAAGGTTAGGAATCCAATGAAACTAAAAGTCACACCACCTCTCCATTTCATCCAAGAAGAGGAGAGAGATAGCGGGAGCTGTCAAGAGACTAATCCATCACAAGAGGATTTCAAGACGACAATAGGAAAGAGCATTGGGCTCTCTGCAGTTTGCAGCAGTGACAGACCCAGTGCTAAAAGCACGTCTAAAGGATGCATCAGGAGTTTGGAGAAGATGCGCATCAAACGCCCGAAGAGATCAACTAAGGTTGACCCCGACCCGATTGCGCATGCTATTAAGGCCATGGTCAACAGCCAAGAGCCTAGCATGGACAGTTCCTCTGCAACCACCACAACCATCAGTTGTGATAAACACGGACGCTTCCTTTGGAGGAAGGGTAGGCCATTCTCAAGAGAGAAAAGTACAGCGGAATTGGTCACATCAGTTCAAAACCTTTCACATCAACATCTTGGAGGCTATGGCAGTTTTCCTGACGTTGAAGAAACTATCCCCTAGCAGAACAATCCACATAAGACTGGTCCTAGACAACGAAGCGATAGTAAAATGTCTAAACCAACAAAGCTCAAGATCCCCTCACATCAACCATGTGATACTAGCCATCTTCTGCCTAGCAAGGAGGATGGGATGGCACTTACCAACAATTCACCTACAAGGGTTCCGCAATGTGATGGCAGATGCTCTACCCAGGCAAAAGCCGATAAAGACAGAATGGTCTCGGAAAAAGTCCCTGATCAACCTCTTCGCAATGAGCGACAACAAGAAGCTACCTTGTTACGTAGCTCCTTATAAGGACCCTAAAGCAGAAGCGATAGACGCCATGTCCCTCGACTGGAACAGGTAGAATCGCATTTACCTCTTTCCACCAACCAATCTCCTTCTAGCTAAGATCCTACAGAGGAACAGCAGCAGTAGTGGCCCCCAAATGGCCAAAAGGCTATTGGTTCCCTCTAGTTCTAGAATTGAAACTGAAGCTGTTTCCTCTGCCGAATCCAGTTTTATCCCAACTAGTCCAGAAGTCAACTGTCTACGCTTCATCCTCGAGAACCAACAACCTACATCTCATGATTTTCTCACTCTTGCAACGAACAAAAAGTTTGGAATCTCAAAGAAGAAAGTTGACTTCATTGAAGAGTATAAGGTAAGTTCGACTTTGAGAGAATATGAGTCATCTTGGAAGAAATGGGTGTCCTTTGTAAAAACAAGGGAACCAACAGAAATATCGGTATTCTGTCTTGCTTTCTTCATACACCTACACGAACAAGGCCTGTCTTCCACCACGATTACCGCGTCTAAGTCGGGCCTGAATAGACCACTTCTGTGTGCTTTTGAGGTGGACCTCACTAGTCAAATTTTCAATAAGATCCCAAAAGAATGAGCTAGACTTAGGCCGGCAACACCTCCAAAGCCCATCAAGTGGTCTTTGAACAAAGTCTTGCGCTATGCTTCGAACAGTGACGATTGTACCCTAAAGGATCTGATACAGAAAGTCATCATTCTGTTGGCAATAGCCTCAGGGGTTAGAGTTTGTGAAATAGTGACCTTATCCAGAGACAAAGGCCATATTCAATTCCCATATTTGTTTTAGTCTATTTCAAGTCTATTTGTTTTAGATTTGTTTTAGTCTATTTCATTCGTAAAGTAGGTTAAAATGAAATGTAGAATCAGCAGTAACTACGAGGAATGAATAAAAAGACATATATGTAGTATTTGCTGACAGAT